>NW_024582064.1:390423-450130 GCF_017639235.1 Corvus kubaryi | reverse complement strand
AGGAAGGAAGGAAGGAAGGAAGGAAGGAAGGAAGGAGTTATTTACCTTGTTAACAGAGAACACAGCATGAGCACTGGATTCAATTTTTTTAACCAATTTGAAACAGCTTTTTTTTTCCTACTGAGAAAGATCTGTCAGATGTAAGGTTATGTGACAGATTAAAAGTGACAAAGAAAAATGGCCTCTATAAATTAGAGATAATTAACATTTGAGTCTTAGATCATGAAAAATAGATGTTCTTCTGCTACTCGTAATTAATTTGCTCTTTATTGAAACTTGGGGTACAGATACTCTGCCAGTACCAGTTGCTGCAGAACATTGCTTTATGGGGAGGGGAAAAGCTGTGTACTGCTGCACCCAGTTAAACCTTCTTGTGTTGCATGATGAGGTCATCATCACTCCCCTCCCGAACAGCTCCCAGCAAAACACAACCCTTGCACTGTGATTCCAGTGCACACTTTGCAAGGAACACCTACAGGTAATGGCTCAGGCATTGCAGGGGGCTCAAACACAGCTGCAAAGTGTGTAACCGTGACAGGGAAGTGACACTCACCCACCCCAGTACCCCCCAGCAATGAGTGCTGACTGATGCAGACAGCAGCGCACTGCTGTTTATCAGTCAATCTGTTCGGTTTTTTTAGCGGTCAAATTTTTGCAATCAATGACCACTGGTAGCAAGCTAATGAACTACAGGCTTTTTCCTCCATCTTTCAGGCTTTTTTGAACAAAGCCCAATGATGTGAAGTAGCCTTCTAAAGTCTTAATAGCTACTGAATATTCTAGGCATTTGTTCAGTTATAATTTTAATAAAATATAATATAAAAACACATTTAAGTCTGTAGCTGTCACAATCAGCCAGTAGACCGTGCCCCTTCCCCATCGAAATTTCCAGGAATGACCCCTTTAAAGTCTGTTTCATCCTGGCAACAAGCAGCAAAATTTGAAGAGTAAAGATCCCCTTCAAAGTGCTTGTGATGCCTGCTCTTCCCTGCTTTCTTCCACTGTGAAATAAAATTCACAGAAGGCAAATTCTGGCTTCTGTCAGCAAGCTACAGATGGAGCATTCCTAAGCTCTTTTGGCTCTTCATTTACATGGGCCAGCCAATGGGGAGTTGTTACTTGCTCAAATCCAAATACCACAGGCTGGTTATTGCAATGCCACTATCCAAAAATCACTGAGACAGACTCCACAATCCAAAAAAAGCAGCAGTTAACAGCAGCCAAAGAAATCCAGATGTTCTGACAAATTATATCCCAAAGAATACTCACTCCAGAATGATGAAGAAAATAGGACATAGGAAGATATGCATAGGGGGGTTTTATCACGCTTTTTCACCCCACTACCCCCACATCCAGCTGTGCATATTGCTTCAGCAAAACATGACTATCTGGCAATCTCTCAGTCTGTCTGTCTGAGCATCTTGGTCCCCTGAAGCAGCAGACTCTAACCCAAGTGTTCAAGTAGGACTTTCAGGGGCAAATGCCTTCCTAGAATGCAAGATTTCAGCACTGCTCACAGGGCCTGAGGCAGATGGGTAGGAAGAGGAAAAAAAATAAATCTCATTCCCATATGAACATCAGAGAACGTGTCCAAAAAACCATGCTAGAGAAGCCAAGGAAAGAACTTGTACTCTAACCACTTATTTCAGGGGAAACTTGAGAGGATATAAGCCAAGGGTGGTAAAAAGCACATACAGTTGTCTGATGAACACCCAGGCCATCTCAGGGTCACTTAAGTGCATAGCAGACAACATGAATTAAGGCAAATATTACTGGACTGATCAGATGAGCTCAATGGCATCATGAAGTTTCCAGAACATGACCTTCTGCATGAAAATTTCAGGAAAATTTCAACTTTGACTCTGAATATCTTGACAAAATAAATTGAAATACCATATTTTTTTTGCTTTACTGAATAAACAGCCTTTTTTTGAGTATGCTAAAGTCTGCATTTCATAATTTGTATCTATTGCCATAAAAGTTGCATTAAGAAATCTTACTATAAATTAAACATGATGCCATTTCCACTGATGAACCAGTTACAAGAAACAAGATTTATATTTGCATCCTATAGAGGTACTTCCAGCACTCCCAGTTCCTCAACAGATTGCAACCTCTACTCAAGTGACAAAAGGTTATTCCCGTGTTAAACACAGAAAAAAAGGTCTTGCTGCCTTAAAAAAGTCCAGACCTTTCAATACTCTGCACAAAATGTCCCTGACTCACGGGAGAAGCTGAAATGGAGAACTCAGAATTCAACATGCTGGAGCAGTCACTTCCCCAGTACATGAAGCTCCAAAGTTCCCTTGAGAGGCTGGTATTATCCCTGTGCCAACACCTCAGTGAATTGCCAGCTGGGGGCCTTAAGTTCAGTATTTTGAAAGAGTTATTTTTATGTGAGGTACCAAACTAACCAAATATCAGCTCTCACAGAAGCTAACAACTGTTTGATCAGCCCCCAAAAAAGGTTGAAGATTTTGTCCCCCACTGCTTGTTTGACGGTAACTTTTTAACACAAATTTTTAGATTTTGAAGTGAGCATTTTAGAGCAATTAAGCTCAGGGAGCCAGTCTCGACCTTCTTCATTTCTCTCTGGGTGTCTCCGGCAGGGAATTCCAGCAGTGGATTTTCCCTGCAGCTAATGCTACAGGCAGCTGCAGCAGTAGCATCACCAGGAAGAACTTTCGTGAACACTTAAAAAGACTCATATTGATTCCCTACAGCCTGTGCCAGATGTACACGCAGAGCCATCCATCAGTAACCTGGACATCTGTGAGACATCGAGAGAAGCAGAGAAAGCTGCTTATGAATGAATATGACTGGAGCATACATTTTCTGGCTAACCCCAGTCCCCTCAAAATCCATCATAAAAGTATGAGAAGCAAGCAAGACCCTAGTATTTTCAATAAAAAGAACTATTAGCAACACAGGGCTGTAAAAACCTTCAGATCATTTGTTTTAGTATTTTACTGTCACAGACACCACATAATAAAACCTCCACCACCTATTTTTGAACTACACTTTGAAATTATTTGAATTTCTTCTCCCTCCCTTCTGACTGGAAGGTCATTCAAAAAAATTATTGCAAAAATAGTTCAGAGTCATGTTTTAATTTACAGCTCATCATTATTCATAGTGAGTTTATACTCATTTGCTCTTCTGCCAACATGGTCTTTTAGCTAAGTAATTATTTTCTGTTCCTCATACTGGTCTCCTGATGTATTAATAAGAAAGGAATCATATGCCCTCTCGTACTTCATTTTGTTAGGATAATAAGCCAAGCTTTTCCAATACGCTGTCATACAATAAGCTCTCCATTCCCCAGATCACATCATCTGTTCCAGTCCCATTCATCTTTCTTGAACACAAATGATCCAATTACTGACAGCTTTCCAGAACAGGCCTAACCTGTCTATATGAAACAGAGATTCCTGGATTCATCTGGGAATCAGTCCTGTTTCCCTCTCTCTGCTGTGTTAGAGCCACTTCTCAGTTACACTTTGAACAACTAATTTACCTGTGTTTTCCTTCGCACAGTTTGTTTCTGACTCATGAAGTCTTCATTCATCCAAAAACTTCATGTGAGTAGAAAAACACAGGGTCATGTACTGAGAGACTACTGTATTTCATCCTGTTCGTATTACTACGGACTGCCTTGAATCAGTCCAACTGGTTAAGAATTGTGTCAGCTGGCAAACGCTTTTTCCTTAGGAGAACTAAGGGAAATTTCTGCACACACCAGACTTTTCTCTAGCACGTAGAAGCTGAAGGACTCTCACATAATTATCCACGAAAGCAAAGAAAATGATATTCGTCAATAAGGATTTTTCTTTTGTTCTTCTGACAGTTTGTGATAATGTTAAAAAATAGTTGAGGCTGAGGTCTGGTGGTAGTATTACCTAATAGATGGGCATTCACTTATCTTTTGGGGAACTAGGTGTAAAATTGCTCACCAGATTTATTGTTGTAGAAGGTATAAATATAGTTCAGACAGATGAGAGGGAGTACATAAATTTTTGGGGCTTCCTACAATCTCTATTTTCTTTGCCTTCATAGACAGGGTCTATCTATTCATAAAAGTCTGTTTTAGCAAGATTATAGCTGCACTTTCATAGATAATGGCTCTTCCAATCTGTGGAACCGCAGTACTCTCACAAGCACTACTGTTGTCTTCAGGGCTCCCACATGCTTCATCCACATTGCTAACAGTCCACGCTTGAGAGGAACAAGGAATTTTCTCAGAAGAACCTCCAGAAGATCCTGGGAAAATAAATGGTCCCAACTATCCAAACATAAACACTCCCAACTATCCAAATATAAACATTTCCAAAGCTATCTACAAAGAAAAAAATGTACTTTTTTTTTTTTTAATTTGAGAAAGCATTTTTTTCTTGGATTAAAGCAGTTAAACCTGCATAGCAAGCAATAAGTTCTTAAGTACACAAATGCTAAAACAAATAACCTCCTGATCAGCCATCTTTAAACAGACAGTCTTTGATAGTGCTCTGACCTTTGCACAATCTCCCTCTTTTCTGAGATGGGAAATTGGAAGGGGTTTTATTCATTTATTTATCAAATAAATTCATTGTTGGCTTTAGAAGCAGTTTCAAGACAGATGTGTCATCTCTCCCGCAATCTAAATTAGTTTCTGCTTTAAAGGAAGAAGGAGGTATCACTGGAAACAGGTATCACTGTGGGCCCATTTCACTCTGCAGCAAACTAAACATAACTTTTTCCCCACAAGAGAAGGCAAAAAGCAGATTTCACACAGTTCTTTCTCTCTCACAGGTTTATGTGAAGAGCATTTCATTTTCCTCTCAGTGATATTATATTCATAGTCACTTTGCCATTAAATGCACATGATTTTGCTCTCAAAACCATTTTACTGGAAGACTGGTTTTCCTCACCTGAGTGTGTCACTGCTTAATTGCCACTTAAGATAAACCCTTTCCCCCACTACAATGTCAACTTCAATTTTTTTTTAAAGCATAACTGCAATCTGCAAGACATGGTAATCCTTTTCTATAAGCATGATCAAGCCCTTGCAGAGATCTTACTTAAAACCAAATAAGCTATGAGCAACCTACTTTCAGATTGATAAGAAGGCTCAGGGAAGTTGATAGTCACAGCTGCCTGAGCTAAGTAATTAAATTCTGATTCTTATGAAGCACAAGGTGTGAATAAAGACATTAGGTATATGTATTTTAAGCTATCATTTTGCTTCTTTCAGAATTAATATTCTGAGGATGCAGAAAGATTCTAAGGCTCAGAGTAAGCCCCAAATATATTTAAATATTTTCACTACTTAGAAAAAACAAAATGGACTTTTTTCTAAACCTGAGAAGTGGTCTTTTTGGAGGACTGTTTCAATGATGGTTTTTGTGCAAATAAACAGAACTATTAGGAACAATATTCTTAGCAAAGCTGTTTAGGTCTGAAATTTGGCCACCATGCTTCTATTTCTAGACATGACTTATAGATTCTTTCTTGCTTTTATATTGCATCTTCTTATTTGTCTATTCAGCAAGATAATGTTTTCTGGGAAAGATAGGATCTGTTATTAGACAAGCTGATATAAGATGGAAACAGACACTTTTCTTGGCCCATGGTTCCTTCAGGAACTCAAGAAAGCTTGTGCTCTTGAAAATTTTCTCCATCATATCTGCTGGTCTAACAAAAGGCTACCTGCTCCTACAGACCCTTAGCTCATCCCCAAACTGCCATAAGCAATGTAAGAAAACAGACACTCTCTCTGAGGTATTCCATGATGTTTCAAAGCTAAGCCATCTCCACTCTATCCCACAAGACACATTTTCTGAGAGATAGCCAAATGTCAGCCACTGCAACTGCCAACACTGCAGCTTATTAAGTGAAGGAGTCACAACTGGTTGACAGAAAAGTTATGGCACAAACTCCAGTAACAGCATTCCCCCCTTCATATATTACATGTTTTTGTCATTTGTGATGCGCAGGATAATTTTTCACTCTCACATCCTTTGTTGCTCCCAGCAGTGCTCTGCTGAGATGACAGGGCTTGCTGAGTCACCGTTTACGTCCTCAGTGAGTGGCATGAAATACTGTGGGGTGCAGAGACTTCAAGTCAGCATCATTTCTCAGGATATGTACAAATTGACACCAGGAATGGGAACAGGAAATTTTAAATAGGCCTGTGTTTCAATGCCACTGAACAAACTGCATTTTTAAAAAATACTCTGGCAGTAAACAGCCTCAGCTAAAACAAGTCCACTCATTAAGAGTACACTTGGTTTGGAGAAATGCATGACATTCTTTTTCATTTGAGTCCAGGTCTAGATAAATTAGCTTATGGAAGAAAGCTGCATTTTAAATCATTAACAGTTCTCTCGAATATCAAAATTGATATTAGAAATTCACTAGAAAGTGAGCCTACAACAAGAGTAGGAAATAAAAAAGGCACAAGCACATTTCAGCAGCAATGATTTTATATCATCTAGATTAGATGACAGAGTTGATTTCTGTCTAAACAAAGTCAAAGGAACAGATATATCTTGCATAGATTAACCTAAATTTACATAACTTTAAGTGGGTCACTACAGATAATGCAATGTCTTGAGGAGGGACTTCTGAAAACCAGTGAGAGATTCTATCTGCTTAATAAACCACATAGTCTATGCTTCCAAAAATGTGTTGGTAGCCTTATGTGTCATAAGGCTGTATGTCATATTTCATAGGTATCATAATTCATCTGAGTGCAGAGCAGCCTCACTTCTTCCACACTCAATAGAACCTCATTCCCTGACACAGGGAATAATTATTTGTAAAAGAAAAGCATTTTAATACATGATGAATGATGTGAATGGTAGCTTTACATGTGAAAATATGGTAATCTCTTCAGCTTGAGGACAGGTGGTGATATAGTACCCTGAATCGTACAGCATCCTATGTGCTGACAGGATAATGGTAGTTCTAGAAAATTAATGTTTAGAGGCTTCCCCTTCTACAACTCATGTCTAAAAGGGAAAAAGATATATGCAACAAAGAAGAGCTTATATGTGAAATCATGTTGTATTCATAGAACATCGTTCAATTCATGCAATAAATTCTGCATAAATCATTACAGACCCACATTGCATCCAATATGACTATTACAGTGGAATCATAGAATCATTAAGGTTGGAAAAGCCCTCCAAAAGTAGGTCTCCAAACTCAACCATCTTGTAGATTGGACCTTCTAGCAAAAATTAGAAGCAAGATGAAACTCCACTGGATAAAAATGCATTAATTTTTGTCTAACTAATTCTAGGAAACATTTCAAGACATGAACTAATTTAGCATGAATGTCAAGGCTCATGTGCCCAGTTTTCTAATAAAACCCATTCAATTTACAGTGTTAAAAAAGCCACATCCAGCAACTGAATTGTACAGGTTGATTCAGAAGCAAGCCCCAAAAATAAAACCCCAAAAACACAACCCAAAACCACCCACAAATACCCCCTACACACAGAATTATGACTTTTATTTCTTATACTACAGGTAAGCAGTCAGGGTCCTCATCTAGAACAGTAACAACCACATTTAAAAATGACAAACAAAATAGGAGAATGTAATGATGAGGTCAACGAACACTGGAGATGGGAAGAGAGTATAACTTTACAGGGAAACAGACATTTTACAAACATCATTTGAAACACCCTGTATAAAAGTTTATTGCATCTTTCTGAAGACAGAAAAATCCCATCCTCACAGGTATTCCCCAAGTTAGTGATTATTTTGTACAGTACTGGTATAATCAGAACTTGTTTTAAATGAATACTGAGACTTTCCCCCATCTTAAAAACTCCCATAAAGTTGGCCTAGATTACTTCTATCATTTCTAGTTCATTTCATAAAAGAAAGAATAAAAAGGGTCAAAATGTTTTTCAATATTTTGACTAGCAAATGGAAAAATATATTAAAAATCTAATAGGTTAATAATTTAACTAAAAAAAAAAAAAAAAGGAAAAAAACCCCAGCAAAATCAAAATAAGTATTCCCACACATATTTGGTAGAATTTTCTACAATTTCTTCTATTTGCACATAAATGTTAGCACCATTAAAAACCTCTATTCAGATGTACAGGAATGAAAATGAGCAGTTATACCAAAGTACACAAATTGTTTATTTATACACCTTCAGTAGACACAGCCTAAAAGAGATTAATTTCTTTCTGTTGCAGTCTGTGATTTCATTAAGTCGCTCTGCTCAGCTTTAAGCACTAAAGATCTTGAAATAATACCAAATTTAATACTGTTGCAAGAACCTTAACTCCAAGGTTGTCAGCATAGACATCATCAGGGAGCCATTAATAGAATGCTCTTTATTGAAGTCCATATCTTTTGGTTTTAAAAATATCAGAGTGGAATAAAACCAACATTAATGATCTTCAGTAATTACTCCCTGCAAAAACTAAAACACACTTGGACTTGCAAGTACACATTTAAAAATAATAGCTGAGCATTCTTTGAAAAGGAAGGCCCAGCACTGATACAAATTTCATGTGAGGCTTCAGCTCAAGATAATGTTTGGATTAACAAAGTGTGCATGGCAGGTCTGATTTAAAGACTGCAGCTTAAACTTCTCCTTCTGCACAGAGCTCATGGCACAGAAAGGCAGTGATTTATGTACCACACTCTACACCATCACTGCTCCACAAACCTCTGAGCAATCCACAACTGCAAATATGTTGAGAGGGACAGTCTCAGGGCATGCGAAGGTCCCCAAAATCCCAAGAATTCTCAAAGTTGTTCTGAGTTAATGATACTTCCTTTTTCCCTTGTATATGCAAGAAGAAACCAAGAGCCCTTGAATGAAACCCATGAAGAAAGTTTTACGAACACAGGAGGGACAGAATTGCAGACCTCTGCAGGAAGGTCAATTGTGTGAAATAGCAGGCTCAAAATCTAGACACTTAGGTAAGTTATTTTCCAATCTACATCCATCTCATAAAAGCCATCCAATGTCTATGTAAAACTAAATACCTTTGTCCTCCAGAATGGAGGACCTAAGCTGCTGTAGTCCATATTGTAATGCCCAGATACCAAATTTCTGCTCCCCATGTCCTTTCATTTCTTTCATGATAATTTTTGTTCTTCTCATCACAATTTAATTCAACTGCTAATTTATTTTCTTACCCAGGATCTTTGTTCTTAACACATAGCAATTCCTTCCCATGCTTCCACAGTAAATCACATCATTCCTGAAGCAGCACCTCACTTCATTCCTCACCATCACTCACAAGAAGACACAGAAAACAGGACTTTCAGCCTCTGTCAGAGAGAATTCAACTCCACAATACCCAGAAAGCATCCAGACCCTGCTTTTCTTCAAAAGTCATGTGCCAGCTGAGGTGTATTTGTTTCCTCAGATCTTTTTCTCCTGGAAGCGAGAATGATTTTCCCTCCCTCAACAATGAGCTGAACGCAGAGATCTGCAAGGCCCTGCTGAGGGAAGCTGGTATTTAACATCTCAGCTTTGACAGCCCTAGTATGGATCACATATCATAAGCATTTTTCCAGGATTTCTGGACTCCCAAGAACAGAAATTTTTTTTGGCTGGTGTGCCAAACTTCAATTCTTTTCCATTTTTCACTACCAAGAATTAAATAATGAAGTTTGCTGCAGAAGTTTCCTTTTCATATAAGTCATTATGAAGTATTACCACTGGTGTATGAAACAAAAGTTAAATGTATTACCCTTTTTTATATTATAGGCATAAAAAGGAAACATATGTAAAGAAATTCCGTCATTAAAAAAATTTACCATTTCCCCTTTTGTAGTTTTATTTGTGAACAGAGATGGTAGAAGCCTTTGGAAAAGGCATACTGCTGCTGAAGGACTACTTTTTGGTGCATGTCTCTTCCAAATTCTTCCAAGTGACAGAACCTATTTTATTTCTAACTTCAGTTTCTAGTTAAAAATACCAGTTATCCATAACATATATTCACAGAAACTTGTTTCTTCCAAAAACAATGTTAAGAAGCAGCAGCTGGAAGTGTCAGCATCATGATAAGTATCATTAGTTCTGTGGCCAAAAAATTCCTATTAATCCTTCTGGCTTGCTGTGTGGATTGAAGATCATTTTATAATCAAGCACTTCACTTGACAAGTGCCTACACACAAGAGAGCTCCTGCCAGTACTATAGCTACCATCCTTAAAAAAAATAAATAAACTTCAGGCAAAAAAACTGTTATAAAAGTGAAGTCTGCAAGATTATTTTTTTCCCTGCTAAAAAACGGTCTTTGGAATGGCAGAGAATTATTCATATTTTAACCTTTTGTTCATCTACTGTGTTGCAGATGCTAAAGATCTCTCAAGGGCAGAGCTACTATTCTTGTTCCATTTCACCAAAGACACAAGCACAGTGTCATCTCAGCAAACTACTCTTTCCAAGAAAGAAAATCTGAAGGCGGATTGCCATTTTGTCTTGAAAATATTACTCTGTAAAGATAAACACCAGTGCCTAATGAATATCACTGAAGAAAACCAAACTTCCTGAGCAGAGGTTCAGTTAGCTTCCAGCAGTGCCTCCATATAGAAAAGCAACAGTAAAAGCCACTTCCAGTTACGCAGTTCAATTGTATTAACAGCAATATTTTTTCCTCTCACTTTTTTCTCCCCTAAATTTCCCACATCCTATGCTGATAACAAACAGTTCCAATACATTCTTTAAAAATCCTGCTCTGTTGGCAACCCATGAATCATCTGGCAAAATAATTCCTCTTGCCTGCAGGGCACAGATAAAGGTTGCCCTGTGGCACAGGGCCAGTACCACACATTCACTTGCTTGAGACACTAGGAGTCAGCACGGTTACACTGAACCCAGAAAAGGGCTTTAGTCCTTTCTTATATCTTTTTTCTGTTTTAGTAACCAGAAACCAAACTGGGCTCTGTGCTTGACTTAGAGCAACCAGTTCCTTGGTCAGCAAGTTCATGCCCCAAAGGAAAGTCCTCTAAACTCCCACATTCACAGCCTTTTTATATTGAGGCCTTTACAAACTCCATCTGCAAAGTTTCAAATTCAAAATTATCAAAGTTCACATATATGCCTTTTGACTTTCTTTCGTTACTCACCACAGCATTGGCAAACGTATTCCTGGGTGTTATATACCAGCATTTATAATAGGGTTCCACAAAAATTCTTTCTTGTACAAATATTTTCTGTACTTAATATATGTCATTTTCCATGAAGCCAGATAGACACACCAATGCACTTAGTGATTGTTCTGTAATTTAGTCCTGACTTTCTGGCTTTTTACTTACAGAGAATAAGATCTGTTCTCTCCATGTATGAAAAAATATTACTCACAAATGGCTTTGTGCTCCTGCAAATTACAAGAATTCCTGTACAATAGATCAGGAGAGCCTGACACCCACATTTCAAATTCTAAAAAAATTATCAAAAAAAAAAGCATCTCCACTTGTTTCCATATTAAAATAAGCAACACCACCACACTCAAAATAAGTGAAAACAAGCTGCAGTAAATAATCAAGGTGAAGCCCCCAGAGGCTGACTGGCAGCAAAGTAGGACAACACAAAATATTTCAGTGAAGTTTACACACAGTAACATTCAAATTAAAGGCAGCTCAGTTAGATAACTAAATGGAATGCCAGCTCGAATCATGTTCCTGTTCATCACACACAGTAATACTCCATGGAATTCCCACCCCAGTGTATCTGCTCTTGCAAGAAAGGGTTAATAAACCCAGAAGCTATGGCAAAGCTTTGGATCCCAGTTCATTTCACGTAGACAGATGAACTCTAGCTACAAAAGCATTAAAAGAAAAAATCTGTTTCTACTACCTTTATTGCTGTGTACTTATATACCTTTGAGCAAGAAAAAGAAAAAAATGAAATGCATTACAGTTTTGTTACTTGGTTTATCTGTTGAGAAACTGTTTTAAATTAAGGCACTCTTGTTCCATTGTGGTCAGAACTCTGCACCAGAGGTGGGGGGAAAATTAGTAACTTGCTTTCTCCCACAGCTCAAGACTTCCAGAGATACAATTAATTACTTATGAGAAATTTAGCTACAGAAAACTAAAACCATTCCTCTCCACGAGTGATACTTTCACAAGAGGCATGAACAGGGCCCTTCAGAACAGGGCTGCTTCAGAACTCCTCACTGGAGTCAGAAAGTGCCTTTGGCACTGGAATGCATGCTGGTTTTGGGAAGAGGTGAAAAAATTATGTCTGAACAAGTGCAAATAAGTTGTTGCACCAGGATGAAAAATAAATTCTAATGCCACTGGTAGCCCTCTGGCATCCTGAGGAAGAAGGAAGAAACTTAATTTTTCTACTTCGTTAGAAAGCAGATGTCTAATATCAGAGTAGCCATCAGTAGTGTCTAAAAGCTGGGGTAGCCTTTAACCAAGAACGAAGGACTGAAGCTGAAGCTTTTAGGACATCCATGCAACAGCACATGGGGACATCCAAACCAGACAGGGGGTGGTATATTAAAGACTCCAAGCAGTTCTAAGCTTCTCAGCATTCCTTTATTTAAAACTAGTGACAGAAATGGCAGAGTTTTATTAGAAAAGACAGCTTCCTTGCATCCAAATATTGCTAGAAAATAAAAAAGGATACAGGGATGGAATGAGCCTGGCATTTTTTACATTATCTTCTGTTAAAAGAGAAAGGTAATTCTATAACATCCCCAGCATTTCTCTGTAAAATACTTAGGTATTTCCATCCTGTTTACCCAGCCACTATAGTGGTGCTTGCTTAGTTACTTGGTTCACTGCTCCTAGAAATGTATCCAAACATATTTAATCTCATGCACTGGGGGTAACTTTGCAAAAGAAAAAATCCACTGCAGAATAGAAATAAAATATTTGTGACTTGCCTATGATAACATAGGTAAGCCTGGGGCAAAAATTAAGAGCATTGTTTTTTGTCTCCTATTCCACATACCACAGGATTACTCAGCTTCCTTCCTCTCTCCACAGCTGGGGGTGTCCCCCTAATGAACACATTTATCTATTCTAACCAGTGTACTGTGTTAATACCTCTTCAAAGTCCAAGACCTAATTGAGACCATCCAAAAGATCTGTGTGTGCCAGCCACACAACCCAGCCAGGCAAAGCTCCTTTAAAAGCCAGGCAACTCAGGGACTTCTCATCCAGCACCCTACACAAGTGATTTGTCTCCTCAGAGGCTTTAGAAACACTGTTAGCAAAACACAAGGGGCCTCTCAGAGCTATGAGCATCTTCTTGTTCTGAAGAACAGTTTGGGTGCTAAGGACAGAAGATAGACCAATAAAAATTCATTGAAAGAGCTCTGGTTGCTTAACCAACTTTTATAACCTCAGATCATCTGAACAGAGTAAAACCAGCTACGTAACTAGTTTTACTACTTGACCAGTAGTTTAGGGGTGGGTTTTTAATGACAAATTTAAAATTATTTTGAAAAAGAAAACTGCTAATGTAGGTTGTGATAAAATAAACTCAGATTTTCTATGTCATTTTTAGAAATATTTTTCATTCTGGTTGGACAGTGGCAATGTTTTCAAGGAAGATAAGCATAATATTTGTCACTCCCAGTTCAGAACTTTGGGATCTGAAAGCAAGTTCCCGTGGCTATTGGTGTCAATCAAAATTTTGCACTGCACACTTCATTCTCTTTTCCAGTAAAAGACACAGGACCATGTCAACACCTAAAAAGTGAAAAATGTCTTAATTCCTTGTATTAACGAGTCTCTTTTTGATGTTTCTTTTATAATAATGCTTTGGCATATCCATAACTAAATTGAGCATCTTAACTCTTAATTTCACTTCCCCCTCCCCTTTCCCTAAGTCAATACAAATATCACAGTAATATCACCATCATTGAAACTGCAACTACACTTTACTGCTAAGGTAAATGGTTTACATTCCAGGAACATCAGTAATTTCTGCCCTAAAAGTGTTTAAGGCTATTGGTTATCATCTTCAAAGTCAGCAAAAGAAAGGGATAAGCTTAAAAGGAGACGAGAAATTAATGTCGTAACTTCAGAATTTCTAGACCATAACAAAAAGGACTAAATGATGGTATCATTTTAATTAACTGTGATATAGTTAATCTGAATAGCCCCTTCACCAAGATCCCTCATGGGGAAATGGATCCAGCCAGATGCTAGATGGCAGCCATTTTGTAAGGAAAGCACAATTTGAACAAAAAATGTATTCTTAACAGGGAAAGAGTCAATAAGTGCAACGAAAAATGTGCAGTTAAACCGATATTTTACAAACATGAATATAAATACCTCATGCTTTTTGCAAACTAGATACAGCTTAAAACAATTAAGCGCTGCTCCTAGCTTTGTAAATGTGAATTAAAAACAAACCCAGGTCACTGAAGTAAAACCACTGCAAAACCAGGGGCTTTTGGTCTATAAAGGATAATCTGGGGTGGGGTGGGGGGGAAGTACTCCTTTGAAATTAAACCAAATGGTAAATTTTTACTTTAACAGAAAAAAAGTGGTATTTATATGGCTTAAAATGGCTTAACAAAACTGGGAGGGGGCAGAGGGGATGGAAATAGAATTCAATTATATTGCAATATCTAGTACATCTAGTTCAGATTAGGTGCACAATGTCAAATCATAATATAAGTTAACTCAGTGAGTTGTTGGTCTAGGTTTTCAACCCCATTTCAAGAGTTTTGTTACTTCAATGCTGCTTCTTCCATGGAAAAGATTCTCTCACTAAAAAGGCAAAGGAGAGGACATATTCTCTTGACTTGTGTTGAAAATTCAGGAGTGTGTTTTCTAAACAGCTGAGTTTACCTCTGAATAAAATTGACCCATTCTTGCTTTTAAATACAAGAGCAGAATCTTTCTTTGAGAACTCCAAAACTGCAAATGAGAAATGCTACACAGCAGACATTTACCTAAAGCTTGTAAAACATATTTTCTCCATGGAAAAACAATTACTTGCTAAAGACAAGAAAATTATGCAATTAAGACCCCATAAAAATGTATTTTTCTGCAGATACTGAGGTACTTCCTGAGCTCATTAAAAAGTTTCTTGTCATCAAAGTTTAAAATGCTCATGCTAGAAGTATCTCAAATGTACATGAACAAAATTTAATCTTAATAATTCTATTATTTCAGGACAACAACTTAAAGTCAAGACTGTCTGAAGGAGATCTTCTATCACTTGACTTTCAACAATGAAGGCAATCCTGTGTTTCAAAGAAATCTGCATTATTTCTGATGTTATTCTAGCTCAATGTTAACACTAGAGATGACTAAAGAATCTAAAACTGAGAAGGGGAAAAAGTTAAGACAGATCCACACTGATATGTAGCAGCATGTTTTGGTTTTGTTCAACTCACCTGCTGCCATCTAGAACACACCAACAGGCTGAGAGCCAAAAAGATGTAAAGCTGAAGTCAGAAACACTTTGCAAATAAACTATGGTAGGTACTAAAGGCTACATTGCCCAGTGTAAAATAAAAACCAAAACAGCGAGTGATGGAAAGTATTTAGGAATATAAATCAGTTAATATAAAATAAAAAACCCAGAATTAACCCTGCATATTAGATTATTAAGACTAAAAACATACCTTCACATGGCAGAAAGATCTCATAGATATCAAGCCTCTCAAATATGCTAAATAAATAAAAACAAAAAAACACCCACCACTCCAGAACTCCACCAGTTACAGTTCAGACTTTTGTTAATGCACTTCTGGCTCTTCCTTTTCCTCAAGTTCTATCATTTCAGAGTATTTCATGCCCTTTATAGTTTGACATCTCCAACATCAGTAGCATGACATGGATAGTGTATGATCTAGCTGCTATCTTACAATAAACTGCACGGTATTCTAGACATTGCCAGTAATTTAAGATTTAGTCATGATTTTGCATTCACTGACTGGGTGACTGTATTTCTTATGGTTGTCACTATATATATACATACATACACTATATATTCTTATTAGAAAAATACATGTGTTCGTTAAGAGGAGATCAAGCAGACTAATTTATTTTCCTTCAATGAGATAACTGCTTGTCTAGACAAAGGAAATGCAGTAGCTCTTATCTTCTGAACTTCAACAAAGCACTTGATATAGCGCCTTTTCAAAAATTCTTACTGAGTTGGAAAGGAATTAGCAAGATTAACAGAATGGCTAATCAGGAAATGGAGGGCTGAAACAGTAAGGAGATTTCCTTGAGATTTAGTGGCAGGGATAATTTTATTTCAGATTTTCACTGAATGCTACAGCAAAAGTTGCAGAAGCTTTATAATGAAATTTAAAAGGCAAAATCCGTAACAAGTAAAACCGCAGTGGGCTACAGAAGGAATTACGTATGGAAGATATGAGTAACAGAAATAGAAATGTATTAAGTACAAGGCAATGCATTCAATAGTAACAAACAGCACTTCCTCTATGCACTGGAAGCATGTTAGTTCAGAAAACACGGTGGCAGAAAGACTTAGGTGTATCAGGAATAAGCAGGCTTAGTAGCAGGAACAAGCAGCTTTTTAAAAAAATACAATTATGCTTTTCAGATACAACCGGAAAGCTATTTCCTGTTTATCAGCAATACTGTGTACACTTGCCATTCACACTCAAGGAACAGGATTAAGGATGCTGGTAAGAATGGAGAATGAATTTAGGTAAGAAAACTGAAATTGTTGAAATTTATTTAGCTTCAAAATACAACAGCTATGTTATATTTTAGTATAACATACTAAAAGGAGGTATGACTTTTAAATAATATGATGGTGCATTAGCATCAAAGGAAAGAGAGATATTTAGAGCAATGTTCCTCAGACTTTAAAACTAGGGCTGTTGGAGTTTGGAGAAGGGCAATGGGCCTTCCAATTTAATGTTCTCACTTATATTTCATAGAATCATGGAACGGTTTGAGTTGAAAGGCACTCGAAAAATATCTCATTCCAACCCTCCCTGCCATGGGCAGGGACACTTTCCACAAGACCAGGTTGCTCAAACCCCCATCCAACCTGACCTTGAACACCTCCAGGGATGGGGAATCCACAGCTTCTCTAGGCAATCTATTTCAGTGTCTCACCACCTTCACAAGGAAGAATTTATTCCTAATATCTAATTTAACCTGCTGTCTTTCAGTGTGAAGCCATTCCTCCTTGTCCTATCATTCCATGCCCTTGTAAAAAGTCCCTTTCCGTCTCTCTTGTAGGCACCCCTGGAAGGTGCTATAAGGTTACCCCGGAGCCACATCAGCCCAACCCCCAACTCTCTCAGCCTGTCTCCATAGGATAGGTGCTCCAGCCCTCTCATCATCTCCATGACCTCCTCTAGACTCACTCCAACAGGTCCATGTCCTTCCTGTGCTGCCACCCCAGAGCTGGAGGCAGCCCTGCAGGTGGGGTCTCACCAGAGAGGAGCAGAGGGTCAGAATCCCCTCCCTCCCCTGCTGCCCACAGGGCTTTGGATGAGCCCAGGACACGTTTGGCTCTCTGGGCTGAGTGCCCATGGCTGTGTCATGTCCAACCTCTGCTCCACTAGCACCCCCAAGTCCTTCTGGGCAGGACTGTTCTCAGTCCATTCTCCACCCAGCCCTGGATTTGCTTGGGATTGCCCTGACCCATGTGTACAAAAAAGACATTCTTAGCACCCATTGATAAAATCAATAAAAGTCACTGTCTGGAGCATGAATAATACCAAAATCATTTAAACAATAGATTCCCTTATGACTCAGCATAATTCTTTCTCTTTCAGAAAAAGATTAATTTTCAACTTAACTAAATGCTGCCCTCTAAAAGACCATATCTTTGAATGTAATTGAAAAATTGCAAATTCCCTTTGAGCTGTATTCCTCCTGAATTCTTTTGGGCACTCCATGACTGCTCCTATGCTTGCATTGCCCTGAGAACTATGACTACTATTCTGGACCAGAGCAGAGATACTCAGCTATGAAGCTGGCATCGTTTTTAACCAGCTGGCCTGTGTACACCCAGTATTCAGTGGGACAGGTTCACAGAACCCCAAATTCCGGTTTTGTCCTGAGGTGCATAAATGAGTATGACCATTGTCCTTCTTAACATAGTTATAGCATTGTTGTGCTAATTACATACATCCATATAAGCACAGGATCAGTATTTTAGCCCCCACACAACTTTCTTCATTCTTCCTTCTTAGCCTATTCTCCCAAATTACTCCAAATGAACAATAAAAACCCCAAATAACCCCCAAACCAATAACAAAAACCCCCACAAAAGCAACCTGCCCAAGAAACTCTTCCAAACAAAACCATCATGCTCAAGCACCTAAAAACAACTATTTTAAAAATTAATTTTAAAAATATTCATTATGACATATATTCACATTGTCAGAATAAGAGGTGCCTGTATCAAAATCTTCATCAACTTCAGCCTTAAATCATTACATATTTAGCCTGAAGCCAATTTCTTTGCCAAAAAAAACCCCAAGAGAAGAGGAATTTAGAAAGGACTTGCTGACAGAGCTGAAATTTCCTAAATGTATTCTCATTGCTGTATTAAACACTTAATTTCCTTTCCAGTGGTCCTCTATAAAAAAGATTTAGAAGCAAAGGATCACAGCATTCATAGACCTTCTTGTGACTTGAAGAACAGGAGTAATGAAGACATACTTGTATCTCAGTTTAAGAGTTTTACTGCCAAGTTTTTCACTAAAAAACAAGGATGGAGATTGAAGCAAAATTTATTATTTTTCTTTACTCCTTTTATTTATTAAAATTCCATTTTGTTGCATGTAAGACAAAATTACACTGTAGTGACCATCTGTGTGTTCAAGTACAAAGAAAGGTAAACAGAACTTTACAACAACTGAGACTTACTCAGTTTACCAACAGAAAGGTGAGGGAAACTGCATTAGTAATCTTTTGGAATTCAGTCCAAACTGTTTCAGTGGAAACTCTTCTGCTGAATTACCACCTCATTACAGTTATGGTACCTTTTCTTCTGAAAAATGTTTATCTCAATGCCATGTTCCTGGTCGTCTATAAACCTGCCAGACATGGGTTTCCAGGTTCTACGTTCCAAAGACACTCCTGCTCCTACCTGATCTTCAGTCCCCAGAGCTTTTGTCTCATTGTACGGATACCTGCTACAACTGCATTAAAACCTGGGTTCCTTCTCCCCTTTTTTTTTAGAGCTTTTCAATCCTATAACTGAATTTCGTCAACTCAGTTGAGTAGAATAATCACCAAGATAAGGACTGGACACAGACGCATCTCTTCCCCAGTCTGCCCAAAGAATCCCTGAAAACATGTACCACTATGTAAGCCCAGTATTTCCCCCAGCCCCCATCTGATTGTAGGAGAGGGCTCCCCCTTTTCCCACTAAAGACAACTTTTAGGCACAGGTCTGAGGAGTGATCTGATGGCCAGGAATGTGTTTCATCCAGACCCCTGAAATTAACTCTTGGAAAGGTACTTGGTCTTCCTCTTTAGTTTACGGAGCATATTGCTTTGTGCAAATAGGCTGACCTCTGTATTCTAACAGAGATGCTCTGGTGGACACCACTCTGGAGAAATTAGGGTCACATCTTTCAAATGTACGTGGAGTCTGAAAAAGGTGCTGACAGATTTCTTCAAGCAGCTTTAAAAGTGCCTGAGGAAGTATATGGGACTGGAAAAAAAAAGTACCTCAAATAGCTAAAAAATGGGAAATTGGATGTCTAACTTGATTCAAATCCATAGAGCAGCCCACTGACATCTTCAGGTGTATAAGTATCTCCAGTCTGAATACCTTTATAAAATCAACCCATAAGCCTTAACATACTCTTCAGCTACAGCAGAAGTTCTAACATGAAGAAAAAAGGAAAAACATTGAAAATTCATGTTTCATTCTTAAAAAGCATCTTAGACAAACCACTACCATTCCGGACTACCACTAGACAAACCACTACTGTTTTTCTCCAGCCCAGTGTATAAGTTATGATTTCCCCAAAGACTACTACAGCATGTAAGTAGTAACATCTACAGTCTAAGTAGGTTACTTGCATTCTCTGTCTATTAAGGGAATAACTTTGTCATGTGGGATAAACTGCCTTTTTTTCTTTGCACTGATGTAGTAGATCTATGCTAAAAGGCAAAAAGTAACGAATAGTGACATGCAACAGAGCCTGTCAGAAATTATATAAATCTAATTCTAAAGGTGAATGAATATTACATAAGAATCAACTATCTTTGCAGCAGCCAACTGAATGAAAAATATTCAGTGAAATTTATGCCAAAAATTTCTCTTTTTTGTTCAAGGGTGTTGTGCTTTAACAGACAAACAAACCAGGTAGGACCATGGAACAGAGGCTGTCACGAATCATAAAGCCATTGAAAAGAAACTGTTATTTTTTAAGGCACTTTTCAGAAATCTACAAGTTTGACAGCAGAGTAAATAAAGCTGACTAAAATCCTTTAGTGAAGTTTTTAGCTCCTTTGTCAAGCCTTTACAGCAGCTGCTTCTGCACCACCAACCTCCAGCCGTGCTGGTTGCCCCAGTGCAAGCTGCAAACAAGGACAAACAGGGCCCCTCCAGCACCAGAGGGTGCTGGGGAGGCCACGGCAAGACAAGTTTGATTCACTGTTGGACTGACTCTCCAAGTTTCTGGAACTGAAAGATGGGAACTCCAACAGCAAGCACCATGAGCAACACCAAAAGCTCATAGCAAAGTTAACAATTTCCATGAAGATCAGTGAGGCATCCATTCTTCCTTTTTCTCTTTGTTTTTTTCAACAAATTCCCTTTCAGTTCCAAATAAGGACAGACTGATGAAGAACCCCATTATTTCTGAAAATACTGAATTCAAATACAAGTTCTAGAGATGTAATTGGGTAAATTTTCATGTACATTTACTGTAAAGAAAATTTTCATTAGAAAGAAATTTTCAGAGTTAAATTACACCCAATGTTCAATTTGAACATTTCAAAAATACTAACATCTCCTGGGGAGGAAATGCAGCTTGTACAAACACACTGCAAACATCATTTTCAGTCATAAAAGCTTCTGCAATTAATATTATCTGTAAGACTGCCAGAAGAGTTCAGTCATACACAATGTCATCGTTCATTCTTGCAGCATTTTACTTCAACATATCCTTGTTCATGGTGAGGGTTTAGTCCTGAAATGGAGGTCTGGATCCTTGTGTTCCAGCCCTGCTCTTCATTCAAACCCACCTATCTAAAGCCTCCCTGTAGCTGCAGTAAGTTATGACTTCAGCTCTTACCTTCCAGAGGTGTGTAGTGTTGCTGCCACTTAGTCAAACCATTGTTAACTCCTCACATGAGTACATTTAATTTAATTTGAAGTCTCTCTCTTTCCATATAGAAATGACATCCCACAGGACAGGAGGCTCTATTTCCCTGGCACAATACTGCTTTTATTTTAAAAATAGAGAGTTATGCATGCAGATTTCTTCAGATTAATAGGGCAATCACTATCCTTATCTGCACAAATATTTTTTCAGGAAATAAATTTCTCTGAGTTACTATTAAGTATGAAAATATTGTGAACAGTAACATTTTTACAGAACCCTCAGAAGAGAGAAGCAGGAGCACTCAGTACATGTTGCAAACAACTCTGTGTTTGAAGTGATACCACCAGAGAAATACTGCAGTCACTCATCACCTCCACTTTCAGACACAGACATTAGAGAAAAGGATTGGTTAACAGAACTCATACGTTTCCAGCTCTGAAGCTAACCAAATGTAACAATACAAGCCCTACTTCCTTTAAATTCCTTCCCTAAAAATTGAAGGGTTAAGGAGAGACAGTGAACTTGATTAGCAGTAAGAAGGACCGCACAGATTCAGAAAGAGAAAAAAAAAATCGAAGCCCAAACAAAAAAGTAAATGAAGATACCTGATACTGTAGCCTACAATCCAGCTTTTTTCTTTAAACATCCTGAAGAAACTGTACCTCAAAAAGTAGCACCTTTTCTAAAACTGCATGACTCTAAATACAGGTTAAACAGTTCCTCCTGCATAAATAGGAGCTGCTCCATTAATATGTAGCAGATCTTCAATGCAATTCACAATTTCAGTGCAGACTGTTTTCATCTTCTGTAGGACTTTGTTAATATTGACTCTAGAAACAGCACACAGAAAAAAACGCAGAGCACTAAACAGCACACGCTGCTCTGGGGTACAAACTCCAATCTTTCCACCTAGCTTAGAAAATAAACCACATATATGTGACCTCCTTACTGATCTGAAAACCGGGAGAAGGAGTAAGAGATTAAAATGAAACGACTTAAGCTGCCTTCCAAAAATGGATGTAGAAACCTTCATGTAAATACATGCACCTTTCACAATTTCAGCCCTGTCTCCTGCAAATGCTATCGTTGCTCAGACACTAACCTATATTCAAGGCTGCAAGCAGCACCCCGCCCGCAGACTCTTGCCACCTCAAGCTCCAGGAATTATGCCACGTGGAAATTTTGACTCATCCAGCCAGCTAGACCTAGCAAGTTTAAAGCACCATCAGGCCAAGGATCTTACTAGAAGCAATCTCTTTTCCCCCTAAAAGCATCCCCCAATCAAACAAAACAAAACCTAATTCAAGGGAAATCAAACACACCACGTGAACATTCTTGGAATTTTATTCCAAATATTTAAAGGCTGCTTTGTCTAATATCACCTTTTAAAACAGTTTAAATTTCATGGAAGATAGGAAAAACAAAACAGTTTAGAAATTTGAGCCAAACCAAATGCCCCCCTTAATTCACTGTTCTTCAGGAAAGTGAGGTGTTATTAGAGGTGAATGGCCTCACAGTAACAGCTTAGACTAATTTAAGAGTAAGTGATTATCTGCTTAAAATAACTGCTAATAATAATGCAGTATTATTACATTAGTTTAATAGTAATGACAATGTTTCCTTCTTTGGAAAAGGCAACTTAAATATTTCATTGAAAAATTAAATTACTTTAATAAAATATTGAAGGCTTTTTCTCATATTTTTCAGGACTAATCCTGAACAAGACATGAATACATCATATAAATGAGAAACCACAAATAAAGTGAAATAAAGTACTTGAAATTACTATTTTGGTATAGGCATGCAAACTAGACACAATTTGATATTCTCTGAACATGTTTTTAAGATATTAAGAAATACACTTGCAAAACTCATCATATTGTATTTGGTAGTAGTATCAGCATACACTGGTTGCATTTTTCAAGGATAATGAGACATATGCTATACTTGCAGCTGCTTTAGTTAGTAATGCTGTAAGTTCAATGTTTATAGAGTTTGAAACTGAATTTTTTTCCCTAACCTCAGCATCACAAAAAATTTATACCTGATGTTACAATATTGGCAACTGTAGAAGCCAATGACAATAACACCTTCACTTAATCTCCTATGCCTTAGGCCCAGAAAACAAGAGTGAGCAGATATACTGTACAGTCACGTGAACTGCAGGTATATGATGTAATTACATGAACTTTGGATTTGCAAAGCAATTGTAGGGGAACCTGTGGTCTCTTTCATTTAACCTGAGCTTTGTACTTACCTCACACAACGCTTGAGTCTTTGTAATTTTAATATTTTAACTAAATCTGTATTTTTCACTACCAACTCAAAAGCAAAGATGTGTCATCTTAAGGCTCCGCAGTACTGATGGTTATCTCTTCAGTAACTCCCTCCAAATCTTTATATATGTCATTACTCTTTCTGACAACAAATACCAAAGGAATTAGGACTGGAAGCCCATTTGGAGATCCAGCTCTATTTGTAGGCAAACAAATCCAGCTCTAATTGAATGCAAACCTGAAACAGAATGGTGTGGGCTATTTAACTTAACGTAACAAAGCTTCACCATATCTTCTAATTTAACCCCTTTCTCTCTGAATATGAATCTCCCTAGTACTTTTTTCCTATCACATCCCTACCAATTATTTCACTTGGCCAGCTGCTCCCCATCCCCCACTCATCAGGTGCCCTAATCAAATTTCAGCAGCCATGGAACAGAACAGCAAAAAAAGTGTTTAGTGTGGTGTGACATCTAAGAGAGCAATGATGGGCCTACTTTGCTAGGCACTATTATATTGGTCCTCTAGATTACATCTAGACCCTTAAGATTTTTCCTAGCATCTGCCTTCCGCTCTGCACTTTGTGTTGGGATGTTGGCCAGACACTCACCATGTTTCTCCTCCCAGGTTTCAAGGTCTGGGTATCTGTAGAGGAGGACTACAGGATGTTACAGCAAAGCATATCTTCTCCCCAGTCCAGAAGTTGCCTTAGAAGCTAATTTTCAACATAAAGTTTGCTTAATTCCAGGTTAAACCCTTGTCCTCTCATCACTTGGTTGGGAAAGAGGTAAACATCTACGCACTCCTAAACTACATGCACTTACTTTTACCATTTCTTATTTAGAAATCATAACAACTGCTGAAACCATCTGAAAATACATATTTGCTTTTCTTTATAGAATAAAGAAAATACACTATAGACTATAAAATAGAGCTTTGCTTTTTATCTGTAATAAAGCTATGCATTTTGTTGAAAATGTAAAATTTTTTCCCAGTCTCTAGACACACATTAAACAAGTTGCTATCATTATATAAAAGTACTTATTGAATCTGGTTTCAGATAGTGCAATCTCAGTTATGGAAAGTGTCAAGCAATCAAGATACAAAATACCTAGTCTTAAACAGACAGGGCCTACAGTGCTGAATTCCCAAAGTCAGAACCAACCACTTTGATTTTAATTGACTGTGAAGTGTGATGCTGTACAGGTTAACTTACAGCATCTCAATAAACTGTTACAGATGACAGCCACTCACTAAAGAAGCAAAGAATTTATTGCCTGTTCCATTTTTAATAATTCAAAGACCTAATCAAAAGAAATGTCTGAGTTATGCAACCTCGTAAGATTCACTGTGATTGTATCACAGACGCAAATATAGTAAATACAAATTTCCTGACAATTTCTGTTAAAGAGGAGATTGACAATCTAGAATATTTTATATTACTTGAGCTAGATGTTCAGATCGTAAGAGGGATGAATTACTTTGTCTAAATAACCTGAACTTGCAGGTTTCTCCTCTGTAAAGAACTTATATTCACTAGTAGTTCAACAGATACATGCATACAGATTGGATGCAATTTGTCTTAACTAAAATTTGCTGTAAAGTTTTTGAACCTTGATAGTGTGCCCCTGCCAAACCGTTTTTAGTTATTTTTACCAGACCCCTCAGAGTGGGACTAGGCTGGGATTACCCTCATCGGCTTCACCTGGCCTTTCCACCTTCAACTGCAGCACATCGGCCCCAAGAGGGTTTTTAAGCTCCAGACTGAAGGCTCAAGGGGAGAGGTGGGATAGGTTTATATTTGCTCCCTATCCTTTGCTGTCTTATTGTTTGTGTTTCCTGGGCTAACTTGGCTGGTGATTACTGGATGGGTTTCGTTGCTGTCATCATCTCGACTCTGTTTGCCTGGATCAGGAGCCCCACCTGTTAGAGTCCTCAGGAATTCAAGGACTGAAAAGTAAACTGTGCTAAATTGGAAAAGAATTGGGAAAGAAGAAGCTGCAAAACTGAATACCAAGACAGCAAGGAATAGATAAAAAAGGACTGTGCTGCACTAGATTAAAACCAATCATGTTATCAGAAAAGTGTGTGTGGAGCTCATGGACAGAATAGAGAAACCAATCAAACAATGTGAGATCTCATGCACAGCAGCTGTAAAATGTATAAGTAGTGTATTACGTATAAGTAAGTAAAATGCATAAGTACTGTGTTATGTTGTAAAAAGTGTAAGTAAGAAAATGTATAAGTAGAGTGATATGTATAAGTAGTATAAGATAAGCAAGTGAAATGTATAAGTAGGTAGAATGTATAAGTAAGCCAAGTGTATAAGTAAGGTATTATATCAAAGTTGTGAGACATGTGAACACGGGTATTTTAAACAATAAGGTGTTTCTGCGTAATTGTATTGATTCGTTGATCAGAAGGCATGAGTTCCCACAAAAAGTGGAAAAAAAAATTCAGGTAACTCTAGGAGAAGCTTCATCTACGAGTTTCAGAAACATTAAATAAACAGCATGGTCCATCCCAAGCATGTAAAACAGGCTGCACACCTAGCAGGGAAACCAGGCTGCAAATCTGGAAAAAAATGAACTGGCAGGAAAGGGGGGAAAACAAACCAAAACCAAGGCAAATAATGCATTGCCTTTTCAAACTACATAACATCCCTTCACTTCTGGTTACTGTCTCTTCAACTCCTTCAAGGATTTTGGAGAACGATATTTTAAATGCTAAGAATGCAAGTATCCTATTCCTGTGGAGTTTAACGCAACTGGAGCCAACAGGCTTTTTGTTTTCATACTGAATGTACTGCTGATTATGAGGTTTCATGTGTCTGAAAACAGACATGAAAACTTTAAACCCTGTGGTCCTTCCTACAGGAGCTTTTTCCAGGGGCCAGTGAGCTACTGCCTGAGGAACATTAAAAAAGGAGCAGAGAAAAGGAATCCACCCCTCCCCTCCTGTCAAATACTCTGTACAGGGCTAATTCTAAGTCCAGACAGATATATTCTCCAGGAGAGGATTACTAACCAATAATGTCAAGGTTGTTTTAATGGGCAATGAAACTTCAGACATGAATCTCACAGAGTATTGTGTGTACACAGGAAAAGTCTCTCAGGAAGCCTCTCAGTGAAATTGGGTATATGTGCCTATACTTTAATTTATACTGCAAGGACAGTCTTTCTTCTGTCATACCCAAGCCTGAAAGCCATTTGGACCCAGTTAATTATTCAGAAACTTCCTTGTCTCACAGGGGTGATGTTATTTCAGAACAGGGTAGCAATAATTGGGCAGTAAGTGTGCAGAGCTTCCACATCCAGAGATAATTTCTTTAGCAAGAGCCTTGCAATTACTTCTCTTTGAAAAGCTGCCAAGTTATTCCCCAGGATCAGAGGCAGTGAGAATCTACAACTACAACAAATCAAGGACCTCCATGTTCGATTTCACTGAGGCAGTGGTGTGTCAAAATCCAAGCCTTCCAAGCATCTCAAAAACATACTAACTGCTGCCTTCTACAGGAAAAAAATCACATTTGTCCCTCATGATTCATATTTTCTGTTCAGAAGCAAACAACCCTGTCTGAAGGGTTCTCAGCAGGGAAATGGTTTCCTCCCAATGCAAACTCACTGATCTGCATTTTAAGACAAAACATATCTGCATACAACTGCTTATAGTAGAGATGCTGTTGAAATCAAAGGAATTAGCTCGTACCTCTCAATGCACTTCTAATACACCCAGTAAAACTGCTGAAGAGTAAAGTAGGGAAAACAAAACAGAAGAGCTGTGATTCAGTGCTGCCTCAGCTGCTGCTCCCAAATTTTGGTGGAAGTAGTAGAGAAAAACTTCCAAGACTGTTATACCTGCACAATTTTGTGTAATAGACCCAGACTTCTACTCCACAGTGATCCTGTGATTTTCTTTCTTTCACTAAAAATACAGTGACAAATGCTCACAGTCTTACCTTAGAAACAAAAACCTGAGCAATGTAAACAACCATACGTAACAGTGAGACACATGAAGTAAGAAGACTTCAGCCTCCACCAGAAAGGGTTATCAAGTCAGACTAACGCAATACATACACACTCAAAACTTCCTTTTGTCTCACAAGAATACATATGCTAGAAATGGTGCTAATGTGCTCCTTTACTATTCCTGATGTGTATGGCAATGTCTGCTTATCAACTTGCAGACAAAATGCATTTCTCTATTTCCTCTCCAGTGAGAGCCCTTTGAATTTCACTTGAAGGTGGCTTAGGTGTTTTGTAGTCAAAGCTGACAGAACAGTCTTTGCTAATTTTCATCTTTGTTTTTTGCTCTGAGGTATCTTGATCGCTCTATGAGCCATTACATTGGTTATGCCTTAAATGCTGTGCCTCACTGAAATATGCTGAAGGCTGCAGGGAAAGCTGGTTAGAAAGATCCAGTAAAATAGAAAGTCATACTGTTCCCTACTCTGAACTGGAGGGGGGAAAAAAAAGAAGAAAAGAAAAATTAAATCTTATTAAAGTGGTTTGGATAGTTGTGACTTTCAGCTTTTTCATTTCACATTAGTGAGACTGCATATATGGCAAAGGATTTAAGGATGATAAGACTGCAAGAATAAACATCAACAGCTGCATGGTACCATAAAAGTCTTCAACTATTCTTGCTTTAAAAATACCGTGATTGTAATGAAAAGAACTTGGCAGGGGGGGAAATAAAATGCACTAAATTCACACCACTGCAAAATGGTGAAAAAAATCCCACCAAAAAGACTAAACAGAAACAAAACTAATGTCACTGTGCCAGTGAGTCCTTGGTTATAATCCACAATCTCATCAATAAGTAATAAATTCAAGGTCAGAGAAGTCAGTTTACTCCTCAGTGAAAGGACATGTCAGATACCACATAGTGCCATAACATTACAAAGCAGCTGATGCTCTGTTCAATGCAGTAACTGCTTTGTACACTGAAACCTTGGGCCTACAGTTGTTGCTGTTAATAATGTTCATTCACTTTTTATGCTATTGAGATTTTGAGAGAACCAAATGCACTAAATTTTGACCCCGCTACAGACTGCATTTGTCCTTTGTTCTCCTGGCTTTCTGACTATCACTATGCAAGCTGCAAACAGATCCTTAAAGAAAATGTATGCTAGAAGGCAGGGATTTTTGCCCTCCCCTTGTGATCACACAATCCGTGGTGAACAGGACAAAACAAAGAACAGATCAAAACAAAATCATCATTTCTGGCATGAAGAAAGCCAAGCATGGAGAATTTCAGCCACATGGGAATTTGTTTCTGTAAAATACTGCATAATGATTACATAAAGAGGCTTTGATTACTGTAAAATTCAATGATACATGCATTTCTAACAGCACTGGAAATCCTAAATGATTACACAAGCCTTTCATGTTTATTCATCAAATATTTAAAATACAGTATAATACAAAACATTCAACTACCTTACTCTGAGAGCAATTTACTATGGTCTTTAGCAAAAACTTGCTCAAGAAGATAAAGTCTCACATTACATCCAATGCATGTGTTTCTAATGTAATTTTTAATAGAATTATTTGCTCAGCTTTAGTTTATAAGTACAAAGTTTCAAATGTAGGCATTTACTGGTGCAAACATGGACATAAGTGGAAAAGGCACTTTTTGAGACACATGGTAGAGAAAAAAAAAATCTGTTCTAACACACTGAATTTGCTGTTTCCAGTTTCACAGAACCCACACCCCAAAACTTCAAAAGAAAAATCTGTTTTCAACCTCTGAGTGCCTGCTTTCATAACACAAAAGCAAGAGCAGACTTTCCACTGCTCCAAACACCTTTCTTTTCATATTTTCAATCCTTATTGGATACTTTGTTCTGTTTTACATCAATCTCTACAAAGGGTGTAATCTACAAATGTCTACAAACCCTTCAGAAGGAATAAGCAAGGGAGAGGTGGTGGGGTAGCCCTGTGTGTTAGGGAGGGTTCTGATTGTCTAGAGCTTAATGATGGTGACAATAGGGTTAAGTGTTTACAGGAAAGGATCGGGGGAAGGGCAACAAGACAGATAGACCACCCAACCAGGATGAAGAGGTGGACAAAATGTTGGGAGAAGTCGCACTATCAGTAGTTCTTTTTCTCATAGTGGGACTTCAGCTTAACAGATATCTGCAGGAAATTGAACCCAGCAGAGATGAAAGGGTCCAGGACATTCCTGGTGTGTGAGAAAGAGGCATTCCTGATGAGTGAGCAAACCAGGGAGGGCACCTCATGGGACCTGCTTTTTGTGAACAGAGGAGGACTGGTGGGTTATGCGATGGTTGGGGGCTGCCTTGGGTACAGTGATCACAAAATGATAAGTTTTCAAGTCTCAGAAAAGGAAAGAGAGTCAGCAGAACAGTGAGCTTGAACTTTCAGAGGGCAAGATTTGGCCTCTTTAGGAATGTGGTTACCGGAGTCCCTTGGGTGGCAGTCCTCAAGGGCAAAGGAGTCCAGGAAGGCTGGACAGTCATGATAAAATCTTAAAGACACAGGAGCAGGCCATCCCAACGTGCCAAGAGACCTGCTGATGGGGAAGAAGTCTGGCCTGGATAAACAGCAAGCTTTTGCTGGAGCTCAGGGAGAAGAAGAGAGTTCGTAGCCCTTCGATGAAAGGGAAGGCAATACAGGAGGACTACAAGGATTCCATATAGGTTATGCATGGAGAAAATTAGAAAGACCAAAGGCCACCTGGAACCTCATCTGGCATCTGCCATAAAAGACAATAAAAAATGTCTCTATAAATACATTAGCAATGAAAAGAGGGCTAAGGAGAACCTCATCTTTTATTGGATGCAGAGGCACTTAAGAGACAATGCATGAGGAAAAGACTGACATACTTAATGTCTTCTTTGCCCCAAACTTTAATAGCAAGACCAGCTGTTATCTGGGTACCCAGGCCCCTGAGTTGGAAGAACTGATCATTCACCTGACAATAAATACAAAATTACCAATAAGAACAAACAAATCTTATCCTTGGAGTGACTCAACCATTTCCACGTTGCTGCATTTAGCTGAAGGAAATCCTTCACCCCTGCAATGCCTGGGCTGCAGTACCATGAAGGCTGCAGTACCTGGCCTGCCTGCAGCACCAGCCATCCCTCCTGAGGAGCAGCTCCTCCAGTGCCTTGTCCAGGGGATGTCAGCATCAAAGGCACTGGGAGGGAAAGCAGATCAACCCTCCGAAACGACAGAAGCATATTCTACAACTTAAGGTCATGTTGTCACAGTCAGGTTGCTCCACACTGACTACAGAAACTCTGTGCCATGCTGTTTCCTCTATCCACTGCAGCATGCAGATTTCAGAGGAAAATATCCCAGCCTTCCATACAGGCATGTGCCCCTTGAACACTAAAAGTCATCATTTGAAATGACAGGGCAGTGCAAAAGCCACTTTGGATTTGTTTGACTGTTCTGTTGTGCTCTGTGCTGGTCCAGTGAGGGGCAGAGCAATGAAGGATATATGAGAATGATATATTTGCAAGCCTTTAAGACAGTGCTACAGAGACTACAACAATCATGCCTATGTTACTGAAATCCCTAGCTGGTTAAAATAAAATCTACAGGAAAATGTTATCATTTACTAATTAGTTCCTCTCTTTCTAATCAATCTTCAAGGAAACCCTTTACACTTTTAGAGAACACAATTGGTCTCATTGCTAGGTAGTTTTACAAATCCTTTCCCAAATGTCATCTCTTAGAACAAACCTTTGCCTGATGTGAGGCAGCAGTAGCATTTGTTTGGCAGAGTAGGTAGAAAAAAAAAGAAAATGGAAAATTAACAAACAGTAGGTTACAATTTTCCCTGAAGATACAGCAATAGGGAGGAGTTTGCCTCAATAAGAAAAGGAAAAAAGTTACGAAAGGGTAGGAAAAAAAGTAGTAGATAGTTTCAAAGGTTTCAAAGGATAATTCAAAGATTTTTGCAAAGCCAAATCCTCCCACTGAATTTTCGAGAGCAAGGCACAAAGAGCAGTAAGGCTACAAATGGACTTTAAGTCTGTACCTGTAACTTTACCAGTCTTGACACTTATCCTCAATTTTCTTACAGATACACTAAGATATATGAAACCTTTTTGTACCCTCAGCCACTTCAAAGAAAGGTTTTATATCAATATAAACCCAAAGGAAGGTCAGCAGTTTGAATTTCCTTTTATGTATCCAAGACTTTTAAAAAATACAGAGAAAGACTGACAATAATACTTTAGGTGGATTCCACATGCAGGTGCCTGGAAGAATCAAAAAAACATTCCTCTTCCCCTCAATATCCTAATAATGATGTTTAGTAAGAACATCTAGTCTGATGCAAAAGGAAAACTAAATCTATCATCAAGTATATATTAAAAGAAAAAAACAGATTATTTTGAAGAGAAACGTGAACATCTAAAGCTTTATTGCAAGTATTTCTGTGGATAGGACTGCAGTACTCTACAGTACTGCTCTATTAAGAAGAATGAGATAATAAGAGTTTCTAATTTAAGGCAATATTTCTCTGCAAATCCTGCAGAGATGGCAGTGGACAGAACTGAGAAAGGGAAGACTTAAGTGGGTTTTTCTTTAAACAAAGTATAGGACCTTCAACATTGCTTCAGTTTTTGAAGAGAAACTGCTTCAGTATTTTTAGCACTCACTGGAGTGCGGGACTGAGTGCACTCTGGTGCAGGCAGAGAGCAGGAAGGCAAGGTACGAGATTCCACATTTATCTCTGCTAATGCATTTCACACACTGCTCTGCAGCACTCCTAATCTTCCAGCCCTGAGTCTCTTCAGCAGCCATGGAAAAGCACTGAAGACCAAACTTCGTGATGGTGGTGGTGTGATAGGGATCAATGCCCATGAGGGAACACAGAATGCTGTCGCTTCAGATTGGGCTTCACAGCTCAACTCAAAATGCCTCTGTTGTGATGGACAGTCTTCATTTTCCACTCACCCCAGTGGGATTCAGTTTTAACAGGGACACTTGCAAAATCAAAAAACACACAAGGGAAAACCTTTTGCAAAATTTCATTCCTAGTGAACAAGTTTAATAGAAGATTCAAGCCTCAAGAGTTGAAAGACATGTAATTTAAAGCCTAAGTAATCTAAAATTGCCACTTTACAACATATCATGGTGTTATAAATAAAATATGTAATTCGTGCTATTATATATAAAACTGAAATATAATTAGACCCTACAGAGACCGAGTTTCTAAATCCCTGCACCAGCCTGGCTGAGAGAAAAATTTCACAACACTAAAAGTATTTCTTTCACAATAAGTGAGGATTCCACCTAGGTGGGGTTGGATCTTATCACCAGGACATTTGCACCATGATGACTTGATCACCACACTCTGATATCTACATTGCATCTGATAAGGAATCGGACATTCCAGGAACTAAGAATAACTATTCCAGGAACCAGAGATGGCCCATCCATCAGCAGAAATGGCCCACTCATCACCCAGGATGGACAATTCATCAGACCCAGGAAAGGCTTTGTGCGGCCCACTCCGGGACAAGAAAACTTCATGAATACAAGAAGAATAGAATTAATTCGGACTCTACCCAAAAACTGTATAAGAAGGAACCAGCCAAAGCAGCAGTCGTGAACTTGGGAGGTCTGGTGTGATAGAGATCAGATCTATGCATGTTCACCCAGCTCGGACCCTGGGCTCGGTGCTGTTTTTCTCGATCGTGGCATTTGAAACCAATATTTCAGTCGCATAATAAATGTCATTTCTTTATTAATTTTGATTCGGCAATTTTGTTTATGTTAATGGGAACCATATCCAAAACTGAACTTCTAGCCCCACTACTTCTAAGGTTATCAAATTAATCTAATTTTATTCTCAGTGATTGAGATGAAATTTGGGAAGTGAAAAAAGGGAGACCAGACTGTCAAATGTGTTATATTTCAACAACCTTCTAGACATCCTGTTTCTCCTTGCTCTCAGGAGACAACATTAGAGTGGCTGTGTGTAACTTTCAGCATCACACACAAATTCCAGTAGTGATATCCATCCAAAGGAGATTATCTTTGAAGGGGTGATGCAAAGAAAAGTTCTGAGCAGGTATAGAAAGTTGCTCCTGTCCTCTGCTCCCAGCACTTGTCCATGCGTGGATGAAAGAGGCAGCCCAACTTCACTGCATGTGAAGTTCAGAACTCTTGCTGCAGGACACACATATTCCAAACACAGAGCAAAGACTGCTGCCTTCCAGATTAGTCACTAGGACTCCTCACAATGTAACACAAAATCATCAACTTTGTATTTTCTGTGGCTCTGTCATGTGGCAGTGGTACCTGACTTGTGCTATGCAGTATTTTCCCAGAGAATGCACCCGGCTTCAGCTCTAAAATTTGCTAGACCAAACTGGGCTAACCTGCATGCCTATAAGAACAGCATGCTCGTGTAAAAGTAAGACAGAGGTGATTTTTGAACAGTTTACGAGCATATCATTCTGATCTTATTGGACAATGACAAAGAACAGGTACAGCCCCAGCCAACAAAACCCAAACTTTCTAAAATCCTAAAGACAGTGTAGCTCAAGCCAAGGGAACGTAAATTTGCTCATGGCAATATGGGAAGAAAAATCTTTGTGATGTAGAAACAGATGTCACTATACATTTTTCATAATGTGGCATTACCCACCGATCTGTATGCATGGTTTCACTGGATACATTTAAATGATATTTCATAAACGTTCCAAATACTCTATTCTAAGTTGTCCTGGGTTGCATTGTATTCCATTACCATCCTCATGAGCTGTTGAAATCAGGTGGGGCAGTGTTTCCTTGCCTCCTCCCCCCAGACTATCTTTCTGTTAATTGCCCATCATTGTCCCGCCGCATGACTCAGAGATAACTCCCTCTGGACTATCTTCTGTTAATGAGCCTTATCAACACTTGGCCTCATGACTCATTACCCCATTGTGAGATGCTCCACCCAGAGGGAGGAACCAAGCATCCCATCATGGATATAAGCTGAGACTCTGAACACCAGAGACAACCCTTTCCACTGGATTTCCAGAGGACAGGAGCTACACAGCCACCACTGGACCTTCTGAGGAAGAGCAGACCCCTTTACTACAGGATCACCGCTTCAGAGGACTGCAGCCACCATTCTACCAGACTGCTACCACCACCCTGCCTAATAGGGACTCAGGTTGTATCTTGACTCTGTCAGTTTGAACCAGTGTTTTCTTTTACTTTTTTTCGTTTTCTTTAATTTCCATTAAATTGTTATTCTGACTTGGTGCCTCCCACTGGTTTGTTTTCAAACTAGTACATAATTGTATCAAAGTAAACTGGGTACACCACAGTCTTTCTTTAAAGTTTCTATTTACATGAAAACTTACAGTAACTAATCTCTTAGACTAGTCAAAACAAACAAAAACCTCAGTATCATTACATTAAAAAGCTCAATTACAGAAAGTCTGACACAGCCAAGATATAATTATGATCAACATCAGACAGAGATGCATAAAAAGTGAAAAGTGCAGTCAGAACATAGTACAGTGAATGTGATCCCAGCTGCACAGTATTTCAATATAATTAACCCACACTTCTTACATAATATAAGTTAAGTGACAGGCAAGAGTGAAGTAACTATCTGCTTTCTGGTATGGGAATACTAGCATTGAAAGGTTATTTTCAACACTTTTTTAAAAGAGCAGGCCAAAAATAAATTCTGGTTGTTTGTCAGTGAGGAGAATCCTCATTCACTTTAATATTATGACCTGTGTGCACAAACCAAGAAGTATTTAGTTATTTTTGTATTAGAGTAAAAAACCAGCAGGTTTGAAAATCAGAGTTAATTCTCTTGTATAGATAGAGTCAGGTTTAGGCAAAACCCAAGAAAACACTTTACCCTGTGATGTACTTGCTGCCCTTTCGCCACCTTCTCTACAGTCTTCTATTTGTGGCAATAAAATCCTACTGAGTTTAATTAATGCACAGAATTCACTTCTTATAGCTGCACTTTAATTACAAGAGAAATAAGAAAAGGTAAAGTATATATTTGTGACAAGGGATATTAGCTACTTTGAGCTTATTAAACAAGGCAAGCAGTGTCACAGCCCTGATGCTGATGGGAATTATTACTGTAGCACAATTTCTGTGAAATATCTCACAGTCAAATCCAAGGTTTATTTCTGCCATAAATACCCAATTATTTGAGCTAGTGTCTGCCCTGAAAGCTCAGCCTAGAAGAGCAGAGCATACCTAGCAGGCCTGAATTCCCCTCCACCCTCAAGTGGATTACCTGTCTGTTTGGAGGAATGGTGGGACTCTGTTTGGCAGCCATAAGCTGTGGCAGCACTTTCTGAAGAACAAGAAAGTCAGCTTTACTGTAGACTGGAGAATCAGAACTGTGACACCACAGCACTTGGAGCACTTTTACTACCAAATGGACACATCCCATTTCTTGGGTTGTGAAGCAAGCATAGAAGTCAGTGCTGGTGCAGCTATGCTGGTAATGGTATCAAATTATAGCTCATTTAAACCTGACTTTTATGAATCTACATAAACATCCAGACTTGAAAAAAAAGTCACCCAAACTAATAGCAAGTGTGATGGCTTCTACTTAATTACAGGTAAGAAAGTCAAGTTTTAGCATCACTGATATTTTAGTATGTAAACAGAAGTGCAAATATTGCCACAAATGAAGTTGCAACCAGGGTAGACTGGGTCATTCATATATGCTGCAGCCCACCTTGATTTAAATCTCAACTCTTTAATTTTTTCTTACCTACATCCAGCTTTAAAAGGCTGAGTAGTAAAAAATGCTAAATGTGTGTAAACCAGAGATGGGATTAGTATTTTCCCCTACAAAAAGATACTACAGCCTATAGATCTAGAATGTTTCACATAGGAACAATGTAAATTCTATGACAAAAGACAAAGGTATTCTCTCATGATTTACAAGCTACGTCAATGGGATTCCTTGGGAGAGACTCTAGTCCTGTACTACACTTGTAAGGAACAGTTACAAAAAGTTCTTACGGGTTTGTAAAAAGCTTATCAAATTGTATTAATTCTCTAGGGTAGATCTTCTCCTGCATAAATGGCAGTAGAGAAGCCTGCAGCTAGAAAAGCAGTAGCACAGGAAACAGTACTATGGATCCAGTCCACTTTTATCACTTACAGATAGGATATTATTTTCTAACATTTGTGAGTCAGAATGAAACTGGAAGGGAAGGACAAAGTCCAACTCCATTCGCTCAATTCCTGTTACCATTCCACAGGTGACAACTCTATTGAATAAACAGTAGATCCCATTTTAAGCCCCTGCAGCCTAATCCATTACCAAATTTAAAATATATACATTTTGAAAATGCATGTACGTGCCCCTTCCCCAGTTATTCTTAAATAGAGAAGAAATCCAGACTCTACGCCTAAAATATTCCACACTTTTCTGTGAAAGAGCACAGTGAGGGGACAGAACCAACAAGCTGGCTCACAAAGGTTGAACATTTAAACAAATAGATCAATAATTTTCCACCTGAAAAAAATTATGAGTTCTCTAAAATAGAACTTTACTTTTGTAAGCTGTTCAAAGACAGTCTCAAGCTTTGAATTATGCCTTTTATTTCCTTCTTATGGATAATGAACACATATACAGTCAGGACATAAGCTTGCACTTGCTTTAATCATGCTGGGTGCCAACAACAGATATGTAAAGAGCAATTCAGCTAATGAAATACAGGTGTCAAGGGCAATTCTTGATGCCCAAGAGAAAACTATCAGCTGGACTCCAACTGCCACAGAAGAAAAATACACATCTCCCATAGGTCCTATGATGACATCTACCTCTGTAAGTCTTAGATCACCTGGAGCACATAAAATAGCACTCAAGCTCTGTATTTGGCAGTTAAATCACTCAGATTGTCCCACTGACCTCACATATCAGTTAAAGTGAGTAACTTTCCAAGGATAAAAAGCTGACTCTGTATCCAAGAATGTACAACACCAGAACCCCAAATTATTCACCTTTAGCAGTGGCACTGTAGAGCTTAGACTGCTACAAATCAATAATGGAAGCAGCGACAGAAAAGCTGCAGGTATCACCACACAAGAGATTAAAATAAAATATGAGTAGCTCACTCCCAGGTGACACGCTCTACTGTCATTCTGGCTTGTGCATATAAGTAAAATATTATCAGAAACATATTTCTGAAAAATTATTCACAGTGGTGCTATCTCAGTCTATTCCATGTGTTCTCTGCCCTCAAAAAGCACGCCAGAGCAATCTTTTATTTGCCAGGAATACCTGTGCTGATTCATGTAACCAGCAAAAAAGCCAATAGCAAAGTGCCCATTTTGAGTACATGGTTCTCTTTCTCTCTTCTCTAATATATCAACAGATAAAGTAGATTTTAGGCACAAGAGAACAAGAAAACCAATTTTACATCAACCCATTTCCCCAGTTTGCTAATGAGAGCTGAAGAACAACACAGCAAGAAACTTATTCCTCAGTAAGATCTGTGCAAGAAATGAAGCAAAGCACTTACCGTGTCTTGGGATTTATCCTTGACATCATAGACTGTTAGTTTTATTTTAGTTTCCTCATAGATGGGGTATTCCGGTGGGAAGGTCACACCAGTCAAAAACAGTGGATCTTTTGTACCCTGTGCAACATGAGTAAACATTCGGTAAGGTAACAGCCGTGCAATGTGTGGGATGTCGGTATGGAGGTACAGAAACCCAAAAGGTGTCAGCTGTCTACAGCAGAGAGATGGGAACAGCTCAGTATTATTACCCAATCAATGAGAAAAACAAACAACTTTAAAAACAAAAAACTTTATCAGGAAAACTAAAAACAAACAAGCAAAAACCAAACAAAACCACAACAACTTCCTGGAAACTTTTTTAACTGGAAAGGATATGAAGTGCTTCTGAGAGCCTAGCAACACGTTTTTAAACATCTCAGCCAGTGTCAGGTTCTGGAATACAACCTGTAGTAACCAAACCCTTCCTTACTCCCATGACACTTTCTGAAAGTACCACAATTTCATCTTAATTTAAATGAATGTCGCAGTTTGACACTGGTTACGCACCAGCACCACAATTACATTCAACATACAATCTTCACTTAAAGTAGCAAAACTAAAGATTTAACTTCCACACACATACAAAAAAGAGCAATCTTCATTAAGTCACAATAATAAGCACATAGAAATGCTATGAAGACTCTCGGTATTGCATTAAGGATATTGATTTGTGGAGGGGGGATTGAAATACTCCTCTTTAGGCAGTACTGAAATAAAATAACATTCCAGTGCTTTGAAACATTATGATTATACCTAAAAGCTGTACACAGAGGTAACTGTATCATAGCAAAAGATATACAATTAAATGAATCATACAAAATGTTGCTTATAATTTCTTAATGTTTAATTATACTTAATTTCCTAAGATTACCAGGCATGTATCCTTAAATTTTCCATTAAGTGAAAAAAAGGATTGTGCATGACAAAGGTAATTTATCTTAAAGAAATAACTTTCTGTGCACCTGCCTTCCCCTCACCAAAGCTTGACTACAAAGCTGAGAACCTTGACAAAACAAATTCAGGAATTTATTGAGGTCTAGGACATTGTGTTAGGAAATGCATCAACTTCTATTAAAAAAAAATATATATAGTTATCTATTCATCTTCTGCACGACATCATTCCAGACAGTCTGCAATGAAGCATCCTGATCAGATACAAGATATTTGAATTAAGCAGTTTCAGGATGGTTGAGGGCTGAAACCATAATAATTTAATTAGTAGTTGGTTGAAAGTAATCACACAAAGAGCTCGTGAAATATTCTCATTGTATTTAACAGTTAAAACAAGCCTCTGATGAAATTGTGTGTGTGTTTACAATGAGACTTCCCTGCTCTTAATGAGTCTCTCCAGTAAGTTAAGTAAGTTACACCTACATTGCTCACTCTTCATTTTCTCTGAACCATTTTTGCTGTTTCTGACACCGATGCTTACAGGGCAAAGTGAGGACTAGCAAAGCAGCCTCAGACAACTTTTGTTGTAATGTATGATGCAAGTTATTAATTATGTTACATAAAGTCACAGACATTACGTACACACATTCTTTTTCCAAATTATAGACACAGGGTAGTATTTTTCAAATTGCAAAAGTATCAACTCTCTAATGGAAAAAATAGAGCAAGAAGCAAATAGGATGACACACCACATAATACACGTATGTTTTTCTGCAATTTAAAAACACCTTCCAAACTTGCTGTACTCTTAATTCAGCTTTATTTTGTATTGCCTTGTCCCTTCATGAGAGCAACCATTCCCTGTTTCATTCTGAACTTATGTCTGGAGAACTGGAATATTCTTCATGCCTCTACTTGGAACAACAGAGCTTTCATGAAAAGCCAAGTTAATTTCTGTTTATCCTGGTTAAATGCCAAGAACTACAGCACACTTAGGTATGCTTTACTAACTGCCAGAGTGTGCTTGTCTTACCCAAGACTATGCACTAACTTGTTTTATTCCACATTCACTTTCTAAGGAAGAAATGAGCGATACATTAATCAACATGTTAATTGAATAAGAAAGACTCTCACCTCCACGATTTCAGTGCTTGAATACCGCGTCAAAATGTGCTCTGCTGGATGCACCACTGAGACTTGGATAAACGTATTTAGCTTCCGATCACGGGTAGCAGCCACTAGATCCTTGCATGCTGGAGACAGTACAAAATAAAATACTCAAAAGCAAACTCTGGGAAAATGCTGTCACAGGCACAGGACAAAGCAGACCATGCTCCGGCTCCAGATTAAATCTCCGGAGACAAGTCGATTTAACAGAGGAAGTCCCTTGGAAGTAACCTACAGAAATAGGAAGTCACATGCTGCAGAACTGAGCTGAGATCTCGTTTCCACTAAAAATACTTGCAGCTTCTGCAAAGCTCCCTGTCAGAGGCTCATCAGCTCCAGTCCACAAGCGTGCGTGCGCATACATGCACACTTGCACACGCTGCAATAGTAGTTAATTTTACATAAGCACTCATTTAATTTGCCCACAAAATCTCTCTTAGCAGCCTTATTGGATCCTTTCTTGTCTGACAATTTTCCCAGTTACATGACCGTTTCAAACACGTTCTAAACCAGCTAATTGCTATCAGTAGTTAGGTTGGCTTATAGAGCTTGTTACAACTTGTGAACTTAGCAGAACTAGTTTTCAGGTATATATCTACATAACTAAAAGCAGACAGCAACATAACCAATTCTTTCATCAGCGATTGGTATATAAATGGGAATTGCATTCTGCATATATAGCATCATTATTAAAACTCATTCTACCTAATAGAGAAATTCAGTTCTGGTTTAATAATTAATTTTTATCCTGGGCTTAGAGCCATGCAGGTGACTGAGATCATTCTTTAGACCAACACACCTTGTGCCTTCAAACTGAAAGGGTGAAAGCACTGAAAAAAAAGGAGGAGAAAATAAATAAATAAATGCACCGTTAGCTGCTCCACAGAAGGGATGCAGATTAATGGGACATGCATTGGCTCAAAAGCAAAAACCATCCACCTTTCATTCTTCCCTAAGGAATATACAGCAGTGAACACTGCGGTGAGATCTACCCACAGCTTTCTGAAGGGTAACAAACTACCCTGGAATCTCAGAAGCTTGAGGCAAGCAAAGAAAAGCCTTCTGTTTCAGAGAGGGTAATTGTCAAGAAAGAGCTGAGGGTATTTTCTATGAGCCACTGCCTACCAGGGGCTTCCTCAAGTGCAGCTGACCTTTAACTTTTCAAAAGGTGAGTCAGATTATCCTCACAGCAAGCGAACTTGCTCTGATGAGAAGCCAAGGCTAGAAAAACTCTGATATGTACAAAAGACCAACTCAGCTTGTTTTGTACCTTTTTTTTTCCTTTGGGCTTGAACCTGCTGCTGGAGTAAATAAAAGGAAAACTGGCTGAAGCTTTTTTACCACTCTTTTATTACAGTTAAAAAAGACAGGGAGACAATTAAATCTAACCTTCAGGGATTAAAATTTTTGCTTTAGTCCAAATTGCTAATACATAGTCTCAAACTGACCCTATTATAATTTGGTAGAAAAAGTGGGATAAGCAAAAAAGTTTCTGCATGATGCAATCTTTACGAAACAGCTGATGTAACAGCATCAGGCTCAAATAGCAAGTTGCCAGCAAGTCTTTGCTGATAAGACTCACCATATTATTAAAATGACTGAATATTAGCACTACTTGACATCACCTGAAAAATTACGTAAGTAGACTTACTGAAACGCAGTTGCCAAAGCAGACACCTTTTGACATTATTTGACATTACTTGACTTTGTCCTCTCTAGAGCTGATCAAAGAAGTAGTAGAGGATCACTGAGATTTCCAAATACAGCCATTTCTCCCCACAAAACCTGATCTCATGCCACCATACAACCCTTAAATATTGCACTCTATAATAATTTTTTTAGAATGTAGCACAGTTTCAGAGGAATGGCAAGAGAGCTCATGTTCACTATCAGAAGCTGGAACAGAGAGACAGTCACATTTTTCGCACCCACCACAAAGGAAGGCTAGCCAGCTCACAATTCAATGAAACACAACAAAAGAGAGAAAAACAGAGAGACACAGACACTTAAGAAAAATAAAATTAGATCCCCAAAAAACACTACCAGTGACTCTGGTAAGAGCCCTACAGCTGAACTCTTGCAAAAAGTACTAGTGCATGATGAATGGAGCTAAAACCCACACAAATAATAGTTTGATCTACTTGTGGATTGTCTCAAATACGTTATCTAGATGTGACTGAATCTTTTAGCTGCCAAGAGCACAGGCTTTTATCTTATTGAGAAACCTTTAACAATAGGAATAAGATTTGCACTAAGTGGTCACCACCTTGGTGTTAGCTGAGCATAGGAGACAATTTATTTCTGTGACAGTACTGCAATCCAGTCATTAGATCATTTTTCTTGTCTAAAGGTGGCTTAGCAGCATGATCTTGAATTTCATTGGATAGAGCTGACAGGAATATAACTCATCTGCATATCTCCAGTAGGGAGGATCAGCATAAAGCATCAGAACTCTTTGGGAGACACTGGTGCAGAAGGATAAATGAAATTAAATGAAACCTGCATCTACTTTGATGACAGTGTTATTTATCTCTATTGTGACACTGGGCTACTGCTGTTCACAACTCGCCTTTCAGTCAGAGAGGATATTCAATAAAGTTGCCCTGGTAAAGAACACAGAAGCTGTCTGTTTAAGCCACAGTGCATCACTTCCCTTCAAAACAGCCCAAATGAAAAGTTTAACAAAACAAAAGGATTACTTTTAAGCTGACGCCAAAGAATAAAACTTGTTATATCCTGTTCACAGCCTGGCAAGCTTTACAGCCCCATGCTGCATTATTGCCCTTTGAACTATTTTACTATCAGTATCTCTGAAAATCTTAGGTCTTCAAAGAAACAGACCGGACAAAGTGAAACATTACACAGTTAGGAAAGCAGACCAGCTACATGTTATATATTTAAACGTGTGTTAGGTATTATTGGCATACTACTTAAACAGAAACTGATCAAAACGCAAGCATTCTGAGGCTGTTTCCTTAACTGCGAATGTAACACCATGAGAGCAGGTAACAACAGGTAACAACATCAATGCACTTTCCACCATAACCTATGCCCCAGCAGACCACAGGTCAGGTTACTTCTCAATACTTCACCATGTCTGAATTAATTCTGGAAAAATTCATCAACAAAACTCAGTGAAATGAAGTGCCAGCTTGTACTTACATGCCAAAAGTATGTGAATCTACTCATTGTGACTGTTGACTCAGTGTGTAAAAGCCTGAGTCATCCATTCCCCTGGTGATCCCACCACTGCTGAGCCTATCAGCATACAATGAATGTTTAAGGAAGAACTGCATTAGGAGTAAGTTATACTTTAATATCAACAAAGAAAAAAGTTAAGATAGCAGGAAGAAACAAATCCTTTACTGATATTTCACTGTTCTCTGTGCTGCACTGACATGATGGCTGTGCTCTTTGTCCTTTTGTGTGTGCGCCCATGTAAAGAAGTGAAAGACTGGTTACTGTTTCCTCATGGGATCTTGGGGGATTTTTTGAAAATGTTACTTCTAGAGGAAGAGAGTACAAAGAGAAAAACTAAAAAACTCAATTACTATATAACAATAAGAAGATAGGAAACAAACAAAAAAAACAGCCGATCGAACCCCAAAATAGAAATAGTCTGGAGATTCGTCATCTACCTTCCCTGAAACTGTAACACTTCTGCCCAGGCACTCAGTACTCTCTGCTCCAAGCACAAAGCCCACTAGAGCCAAAAGAAATTAATCTGGTAGAGAAATAGGGAGATGCAGCATCTCCCAGAACTGAAAAAGATCCAGTAGCTAGAACAAACCACATGGGCAGTGGGAATGAAAGACATCCCCAGCTCAGAGTTCACAGAGTTGTTTGGGAAATGAGCCAAGGAGGAGACCAAAAATTGGGAAATAGCATTGAAATGGAATTGCTGTTTTTTCTAGTGAGAAAAAATACAGTATATTGTCTTCTCATACTCTGGATTCACACAATGCATGTATTAGCCTACATGACAGTTTCCAAGATAGCTCTTTCTTTAACCAGTAACAGAAACATCATTTCCCACAGCTTCATTCGTTCCCATATTCCAAACCAAAACATATTCCAAGGGGCTGGCTAGGAACAGGAATTAACAACATAGCCCTGTTATCTCCAGGGCACGCTATTTGGTACGCTGTCAAAACAACAGAAAATTAGTAGTGTCTGCAGACCAGGGGCATGGGAAAAGCCTGTGTCTCACATGCACATATATAGGTGAACATAATGTTCAAATTTTTATTCATTTCATTGACAATGCAGCAGCATTATTATCCCAAAGCAACTTAGTTTATAAATAATAATGTACAGTCTGTCTTGATAAACGAATTAAGTAAGGTGTAGCTACTCCTCAGTGGGCAAAAGGACATGTTAAATGAGGGAACACCACACTCAGACCTGTGCTACCAGCAGAGCACTGAACAGGACACAGCTTGCTTTCCTCCACCCTGGGGGGGGGGGGGGGGGGTTGGGAAGGGTAGGGAGGTGTAAGAGAAGAAAGTGCACACCACCACTGCTTCTGCCTTTGCTGAAAAGGAATACCTTGATTCAGCAACATGCAAAATCTTACGAATAATCCAATTTTGGAACATACAGGAAAGCTTTGGCCGTACTTTTGAATTAAGAGTGCAAATGCAACTGCGAGAGGGCTGAGAACTGAACAGCAGTGTGTTCTCTGCATGGCAAAACATGCCTGAAAGCAACCGAGATGAACATTTGAGGATGGGCATTAGCACAGAATGGTGTTAATAAGCACATCTGCTATTGCTCCATATTCACGGTGTCCTGCAGTGGTAGGGAGGAGAAGAGAAATCCAACAGGCAGGAATTGTGCAGCAAGATTCCTTTATTTAATTGTTTTACAAACTCTTTTATAGACTTTTTTCTTCATAGTCTAATTGGTCAAAGGATCAGCCACGCCATAGGGTGATTGGCTAAAATCCTAAAACCTCCATTGTCAAAATATTTTCCTACTGTACCATAAACAAAGCTTTGCAAGGTTGCAGATGTTCATAGTTTATAGAACTCTACTATTATCTTCCGTGAGAGAGAAAAATATCTCACGGGACTGGAAAGAAGCAAGAGAAATTCTTGCTAGCTGCATATTTGTATCCACACTCCATAATAAATCTCATTAATTGGTTTATTATAAATACTTCTGGGGGGTCCCATTCCCATGCCAGCAGGAATACTTCAGTTTGCTGATGGGGACAGAAAGGGACAGAAAGAACAGAGAAGTTTCTCCCAAATTTGCAATGTGGACTCCCAGAACAATTCACCATGCAACACTAAATGTCAAAGGGTGAGGCCACAAAAATTGTAATGTCCATGTTATCACAAAATGAGGGCACAGCTACGTAGCCATGCAAGAGCTATGCATTAGAAGGGACACTCTTTAATATTGTAGTGGCCAAAATAGATGCTCAGATTCAGGTGAACTCTACAATGAAAAGAAATGCTATGGAACAGAAGAATACATTTGGAGCACATATACAAATAAGTAAAGATCCACTGATTTTTACCTAAGAAGTTATTCAAGATCGCTGTTCCTGTCTCTGGGGATGAGACGCTTCTATAAAAATAATGTATCTGTTCTCTGGAACATACAGCTGGTTGCTAAAGTAACCTAGTTATATTTTCAAGGAAATGCACGTACATAAAACAATTAGTACCCTTCAGGGACGTCTGCAATAAATAGCAGGAAGAAAATTTCTACCAACAATCCAAGGAGAAAGATGACAGGGAAGTCTTACCAAATGAAGCATGAAAAAGGCTATCTTCTATGGCATTTCTGCAAGTACAGGTTTTGGGGGAATAAACCCCCACAAACACCAAACAATACTAGCAGTACTAACTGTAAATAATATATCAATATACTGCCCAGAAAAACATCAGTCATTACCCACTTAATTTGCAGCTAAAAGAACATGATTATTTATGAGTCATTGAAATAAGATACACATAAATGATGCTGGGGGGAAATGCTGTATGCTGATGGAGGGTAGGGATAAGTGATCGTGGCCACGAGTTGAGATGCCAGCTGCACTCATCATCTTATTTGCAGATGAAGTGATAAATCTGGTTAGAATCACCACCATGACAATCAGAAGTGATCTCTTTCAGAGTAAGGCCTGTGTGAGTGTGGGGGGTGTAGCTGCAAAGGAGCTTTGATCCCAGCTCAGGTGATGGAGTGTGAATGCCAGAGTGGCTCCTGGATGGTCAGAAGGAAGGTCAGGGAAGTTTCCTTAGCAATGCCATTTCCTTAGCATTGCCATTGCCAGTATTTTCTGAGCAGGGGTTTCAATTCTTCTGACATGCTAGAACAGGCCTATTTCCTCTTACAGCTCTGCTATTTAGCCTGGACAGCCCCAGATACTTAGGGGTTTAAGTATGATAGATGCAAGAGGCTCAGGAAACAGGCTGACTGGATCAACACACAGCTCATAGGCATCAAATCTGCACTGCAGGAGCGAATGCACGGTTACACGTGTTAAGTACCCATCCAGAGCTATTTGCATTTGTTGTGCATTGATCTGCCACTACCATCAGACAATCTGTTCCAGCACATTCACACTCCTGCTCCAGCTTTATTTACAGTTGTGGAGAACTGAGTTCCATAATCTCTGTGCTGTACACTTCAGCTACACAGCAGCAACAAGAAGAGAACTTCCAGCTTGGCTTAGAAAAGCTGTTTCCTTAAGTAATGAAACAAACTGCTCTTGATCAAGATTTTAAAACTCTTTTAATTTTTGGAAATGTGCCTGAGAATATGTATCTGTTATCTCTTTCAAGTAATTACAAAAATAGAATTTTTCCCAAAAAGACTGCATTTCCTTACTGAGCACACTGTGACTCTAACAGCACAGAAAACTCTCTGGAGATGCTGCAGTATTCTTGTGACAGAAAAGCAGATCTCTTGCCGCTTGCTTTAGATTCTCAACTATCCTCTTTACCTTCTGTTCAAAACTATTCTACTCATGGCACCACCACTTAATGATATTTAGACTCTGACCTTCAGTTTTCCAGTGAGAGAGATGAGAAAGAAGGGAGGGGGGGCAGGGGGGAAAAGGGCTTGAAGCCTTACAAAAACTTGCTACACATTATTACATTCCAAAATATTATCATATCAAAATCAATTTTGATACTGCTATTCCAAGGCTGCAATTTATTTTGGTGTTGTTGCTATTTCAGAATACCACAAAAGGGCTTAAATCTCATGGAAACAGAGCTAAATGCCATTTCCTCTTTCACCTTTTCCTAGTACTGTCATATCAAGTATCTAATGAAGAAGTAATCTTGCTGTAATTTCTTCCACAAATTTATCACTACCCAAAAAAATAGAGCAGTTACGAGTTTAAGTACCAGATGAAGAATCAGAAGAGCTGCAAATAGTAAGCAGACTTCCATTTTTCTTTGAACTATGACCTTCTTTATACCATAAGCTCACAGAAAACAACTAGAACCTATAACCATTTCTTTCAGATTTTATAAATAAAATATATTCTGCTGATTCCTAATATTTTCCATCTCTTTGGAAATAAAATACATGTAAAAAATACACCAGCAATACCACAAGAAGATGAAAAAACCAAAAGTGCCAAGTCTAAAAGTTTTCGGTCTGCCACATCTGTTTTTATTACAACAGCATGCATTGCTTCCTTTGACATGAGCATTTATTTACTGCTGTACAAGTTGTCAAGTGCAGCATTACATGGTTTGATCCTCAGTGTGCAGTATTACTTTACAACACTGTAGAGACAGGATTTTTCTCTTATGTAAAGAAAATTCAGCTGTTGCTTAGCCTGGCTCCAAATCCATGCCCCCATACACATCTTCACAAGATACTTTCAGGCTTGGCGAGGAAAAAAGCTCCCCTTTCAAAACAAAAGCAGACAGTCAAGCAACACAGGCCAGCAACTACAGCAGACAAGAAGGTTCAGCAAGAGCTCTAAACAACCTGAAATCTTTTAGGATACTTCTTTGCTGCATAACAGCTGCTCTGGCTTCTGGGTGGAAGTCCAGCTACAGGAGCCCAGCCCTCATGAGGGAGTGATCCACCTGGAGCTGGGACAAGATGCCACCCAAACCAGCTGATGTTAACATTGACTTGAGTACACCTAAGAAATGCTGCAGCTTTAGAGGCTGCGTTAAGGATTTTTTGTAAAGTTCTCTGGAGCCAGCTTTGTAATTAATTGTAAGCTAATTGATGTGTGGGCACAGCTCTGATGCCCATGAGATTCTGCTGGTGAATAAAACTATTAATTCCTTCATTAAGTAAAAATGTTACGTAGTAAAGGTAATCAAATCAAGATGCCAGGACAAGAGATGCAGTAGGGACCTGTATTAACAACAGTAAGTCACAAAAGAAAAGACAGGCAATAATAAAAGCAAAGCTATAGGTCTACTGTGTTACTAAACAGCCTTAAGATTCATCTGTATGAGAAGAACTGTGTTCCTTCCTTTCATTGTGCCAAGAAAGGGGACAAGAAATGATGTAGTTTTAACTTCACAAATATTAAAAAAAAAAAAAAAAAACAAAACAAAATGATTTTAAAACCCCACCAAAACCACCTCCTCAATATACTCTAAGGGAAGACAGCAGGAATGTTTGAGCCCTTTAGTACTCTACATGTGTAGTGCTGAAAAGAGGTAAAATATGGCCTTTAAAAAAAAAGAAGGCAGTGTATGATTTTTCTTTTTTTAACCCCCCACTCTGCTGGGATCCTAAATGACAGGCTGGTTCACAACTGGTTCTCACTGCATAGGGTCTGATGTTGAAAACGACTAGTGAGACAGGCTAAAAAGATGGTCCTTCCAGAAAACACAATTCAAAGCACTGACTAATCCCTCCAATATGCCAGAGGTGACCTTTTAGCAAAACAAAACCTACACTCTGACATGTTTCAAAGGAAAGCAGACTAAAATGTACTTCAAAGACAAGGCAAAAAAGAGCAAGACACACTTTTAGTCAAAGTAGAAAATAGATTTCTGCAGTCCAGAACAATCACTTTTAGCCCAGTAATGATTAAATTTCCTGGTAGGAAAATGCTTGATAAATTTTAAATAATCTGCATTCAAGCTGCAATTGAAAGGAAAAGATGTTCTAACATAAGTAAGCTTTGTTTGAAAAGGCGGCAGTTCTGGATTAATACCTAAATTAGAGGTCCAAATAAGAGACAATGCTTAACTCCTGAGCAGTGGTAGGGAGGAGAACAGGCAGGAATTGTGCAGCAAGATTCCTTTATTTAATTATTTCACAACTCTTTTATAGACTTTTTTCTTCATAGTCTAATTGGTTAAAGGATCAGCCACCCCATGGGGTGATTGCCTAAAATCCTAAAACATCCATTGTCAAAATATTTTCCTACTGTACTATAAACAAAGCTTTGCAAGGTCGCAGGTGTTCATAGCTTATAGAACTCTACAAATATCTTCTGTGAGAGAGAAAAATATCTCACGGGACTGGAAAGAAGCAAGAGAAATTCTTGCTAGCAGTATATCGTATCCACACCTGAGAGGATTTCGAAGCAGTCATTCTGGCCAATAAATTATGATTGCTTTAATAGCATGGGACCTGCACGAGATAACAAAGTAAAGGAATTTAAAAAAAACATATATTTGTATTTTTTCACATAAATGACAGAGTCCAGAAATAATAAAAGCGCACAGGTCAAGGGTCATGTCAGAGGACGAGCTTCAAGGAATCCATCTCCCATGAGGATCCTGCATTTGTTTACTTGAGCATTCTGAAGGAATAACCTTTACTCCTAAAGTTCTCCAAAAAATGTATCTCAGCCATGAGAAACCTGGTGGTACAGACAAACAGCCTTCTAAAAAGTACAGGGTGAAATACACCATAGTGACTGTAGCTGTTGTGATCACCTAGATGTTATTTTAAAGTAACAATTTTAAAGCAGCACATACATTTCTGTTTGCAGTTTCTTCAAAATCAACACCAAGCTCATTTCCCCTCCAAGATACTGGCTCATAATTATTACTCTAAACTTCCAACTCTGCAGTTTGTATTTTGAGGAAGATTTTAAAGGGGAGACATTAATGATTTCTACAAAGGAGTAAGGCCCAAACCAGAAAATTTGATCCTTATACTATAAATATATACTCTCATTTCCAGCAGAAGTTTCTTCAAGGGTGAAAAATGGCTATTTACACACAACAATAATATGTTTTAAACTGCCTTGATTTTGATGTGCTGACACATGTAAAGACATAGCTGACTTCTTCACAGAGATATAATTTTAAATTATTTCCACTCTTTGTATAAGGAAATATTATTTAAGGATTAAAAGGAAACAAAAAAAAAAAAAAAAAAAAAAAGGAAAAAAGAAAAAAAGTCTTTTCTATGTCTCTGTAGAGAGACTCCCTGGCAGATTTGAGATTTAAATCCAGAATTACCTAGGTATTGCAGCTCTTCATCTCAAAGTTGAAAACAGTGCTAGCCCACTTCAGTTTTTAAAGCAGTTCATTTACAATCCTACAGCCAACAATCCTCAGCTTCTCAGGTGTGAAGAATTCTCATCTTCAAGGAACACTAAGACCAAATTCTTCTTAACCCATCGTAATGAAATTCTACACTCTTTCAATCTCTCAGAAATCAATCTTAAAAGAAACAGGATTCCAGATTGAAGCTTTAGCTTGTTTTGAACATTGGCACAAGATTGAAGTAAATTTTAAAAATGCTTCTTTATTACTTACCAGTTTTATATTCCACATAACAGGCAAAAACCATTCTAAAAAAAACAGTAGATCATAATAATTAAAGTGTCCATAACTGGACTGGAAAATTTATTAGCCACAGAGTGTTGGGGTAAAACAATGAAGAAAAGCATTCTTAAGCTTTTTGTTTGTTTTCAGTAAAGCACCTCAGGTCAGTCTGCCAGTCATGCTGCATTTAGTGTTGTGTGGGATTTTGTGCTGCTACATTTAGGAGAATTCCAATTTTCTCAGGCCCTGCAGGAGAACCTCATTTTTGTGTCAAATCTCACCACAGGACATGCACTTCAGAGTTTCCAAAAATAAGTACATCTGTAACTAATGTGTTCAAAAGTGGAGGATGACTTTAGTCTTCTATTAATTAGATGTTTTTCTATTTATGTAACTGCTGTTTCCACATATAAGGATTAAAAACAAGTCCATTGGGAAATGTTTTATGATATGAAAGTATTACTGCAATTATTTCTACAGGCATATTCAGAGATGTATTTAACAAGTGCCATTGAAACATGTTCAGCTAACGCAGCAAAGTACCATTAGAGTCAAAAAAGTCAAGAGCTATCAGGTTTTGAGTTATTAAAAATGTTTTCAGTTAATATATTATTGGCCTAACAACACACAGTTCCTTCATTTTTTGTTTAGTCATTAACATTCTGCATAAGAAGCACCAACTCTTTGACTACTGTAACCTGTAAATAATTTGCTTGCTTTTTGTCTTCCAAATAATCTCTACCCTTTCGGAATTATGAGGTGACTTTACCTTCACAGAGAAAGATACACAAGGAAAGAGATGGGTGGAATTCTCCAGGCAATTTTTCATGAAGTGTTCTAGAGTCTGGGCTAAAGCTTAGAAATGACCAAGTGCAAAAAGTGACAGTAAAAAAGTTGAACATAAACTCACAACAAGCCAGAGATATTCACGAGTGGGTTTTAAACCAAGTACTCTGTGCCTCCACACACCTGCTACCTGGCTTTGGAGGTATTTTAAGTCCCCAGGCATTTAAGCTTTGAACTGTAAGAGGTCCCTACACACCTGCAGGTTGGCTCCTGGGCACATCCCGACTGTCTCAGCCCTGATGACACGGAGCAGCTCCAAGCCCACCTCTGGCCCTGTCAGGATTTGAAAACCACACACCTCTCCTGACAGGCTTGGGCTGGCAGGCAGTGGCAGGGCACAGCTGCTCGTCCGCATTCTGCAGAAACATCACTGCTGATTTCCTTCACAACACACCCGGCGGGGTGGCTGAAGGAGAAATGGTGCCAGTGCCTCTCTTGATTCAATTGAGCACTGGACCAGATAGAGGTCACACACAGGGCAGATCCACAGGTTTAGCATTCTGCCCACCTCTAATGTAGCAGCTGCAAACCACAAAAAGCTGCAAACAACTACACAAGAGAGAGGAAGACTTCAGAGTTCTGCTTGTATCCACTCAAAGCTGTCTCACCTTGACTGTAAAGTAAGGAATATTTTCCTGGCAGCAGGCATAGAGGGCACAAAAGATAAGTGTAATTTGGTATTTTACATATATTATTTTACATTCCAGTACCACTGAACTCAGGTCGCTGTCCATCATCACTCCAGAACTGAGGTCCACCCCCCTGGAAAAAGGGCACTAATCACTTAAAAGTCATCCTCAGCTTATTTTGTCTTTGACCCAAATTCTTTTATTCGCGGAGAAAGGGCTAAGAGTCTCAACTCAGGGTAAAAGTCCATTTCAATTTTATTCCTGACCAACACCACTGCTGGAAATACATGTTTACTAAACATGTTTTACTTCAAGCTTTCATTTTGCAAGCATTCCCACTAATAAATCTTCCTTGAGAGAATATACAGAAAAAAAACCCAACATGTATACAGAAATTCATAAAAATGAGCATCAATAACATCCAAGCCAAAAGCATTCACAAAACTAATTTAACAGTAGCTCACCCTGCCCTGTCCTGACTCTTTGCCCAAAAAGCAAGGCAATTCAGGCTGATCTGAAATCCTTTATGGTGTCTTCAGTGTGCCCTACATAAGGGCTTAATAACAATGCAAGGGTGGAATTTCCCTAGAACTGCCTGAGTCCACACAGATGGCAATAATTCTAAATAGTCTGATTTCAACATAACTATAAGTGATTATTCAGAGATCCTGAAGAATTTTTAGATCACAAGTAAGGTATCAACCACAGTAAGGATCAACAGATACCTTACTGTCCATATACAGTACAGAACATTAGAGGAGTCCATGTCAAACCAATCTCTACCAGCTCTAAGCAGCCTCGAAACTCTTACTGTAAAGTTACTTGACAAATCCCTGGCACAGAGATCTTAGAATCAGCCCTAAGCTTAACAATCCCAACCCCCCTGCCCAAGCAGGGTCAGCCACAGCAGGCTGCATCCACTTGGGTGTTCACCATATCCAAGGACAGAGGCTTCACAACCTCCTGAGGTCATCTGTGCTAGTGCTTGACCACCCTCACGGTAAAAAAAGCATCCCAACTATCCCTGTCCAGTAATTCCAAAATAAAATTTATTTCTCGTTTCTGCCTAGAAAAAATCCCAGGACTGTAAGGGACATTAGGCAGCAGCAGACAAAAGTAAGATGTCAGCCACTGAAGCACACAACCAGGAATACTAAAAATGGTTCTTCAGCAAACTTAGTGGTACACACAATATATTTTTTAAGTAGATACGAAGTTTAAAATTTTAATGCTACCACACTTTGCAGTTTGATGAAAAAAAGAAGCACTGTTTCTAGAAACAGTGTAGTTTTAAAGGATTTATGAAGCTGTGGAGAAGACCAACATCTATTGCTGAAAACATCGTGCAGACACTGTATGCCTTCTGAGCTTCCCTGACAACAGCATAGTTAAGGAGCTTAAAAAAAAATCTATTGCATTCCAAATTGTTAAAATGTCAGCTTTCTGGGAGGTAGGGAAAGGTTGGAAGAAGGCAGCAGGGCCAGGACTGGCATCCAAATCTCTGTTGTAGGTAAGGAAGTCTTACAGAGCTTTCTATAGCAACAAAGGGATAACTCACTCTTATTTGGCTTGTTGCTCTCTGCGTACAAATGTCTGCAATAGAAAACATTCTCGGTAAGGACCTAAGTAGTCCTCTTCATTCAGACAAGTTTGCTGGACCCACAGAGAAATCAGTCATAGATTTATTATGTACCAGGTAAGCACAAAGCCATCCAGCCACTTAGGGGCTGTCCCTGTGGATGCGTGGTGATCCAACAGGACAGTGCGCTCAGGGCCAGTCTCACTGGGGACATGCTGCCCAGAAAATCTCCTTCCTTGGCAGAAAATTGCCAGGTAGGCCAAGGTTCTTCCCTTTCCAGCTCAGCCACTGAACTGACACACCCTCTCCCACTCTCTCTCTCCTGCCACTCTGACATCCTAAAGCCTGAAGGTGTAAAGTGCTACACATCTATGCACACATAAACAGCCCCAAAAGTCAAATCTCCTACTCTGAGATCTACCACACCTACGTGGGATCCATCCAAGGGAATCTGAAGAGCCTTATTTGAGAAAATCATGTTCAAATATTAAACTGGAAAGAGCACACAGATTGGCAAGAAAAATAGAAGAAAGTATGCACAATATGAGGTATGTTTTGGGGGAAAAGCAGGAAGAGAAAAATAATGATGAAAAAAGAGCAGCAGCATGTGCCAAAAATAACTTCTCTCTCATGCAATGATCTCTAATCCTACTTTCCTATGAACTAGTTTAAAAATACCCTGGAAACACAAGTTTCCCGTTTCATCAGAATAATTGAAAAAATAATGTCACATTCACCAGAATGCCCAATACTTCAAAAGCCAAGCACTATGCTTGTGGAAATACTAAAGGACAAATTAAGGTATCCACTGAGTTATTTGTTGGTGGTTTTTTAATACCTAAGTGAGAAAAAGTTTATAAGATAGCTCAATTTTGAGAGAATTGCATTAAATCTTTACCTACATCTATAAATTCTCAAGTAATTCTGAAGCCCTTTCCCTACATAGCTTTCAATCAGCTTTACAAATTATCATTATATTACTGGTGGGTGTTTTACCTCAGAAACTAGAAATAGTTCAGGTAAAGCAACATGGAATGAGGTAGATGAATGCTAAGACTGAGCTCTTGTAATTATCTGTTTCTCACTGGGATACCAAGCTGGCACCCATCTTCACAGAAAATATCACAGTTTTCAGCATAGACACAACCTTACCCCTTTGAAATTTTGGATAAAAGGAATTTTGCAAACATGAGGCATCAATTGCAAAGTCTATGAGAAAAAAAATGTCATAGACACAAGAGCAGCATTTTCAGTATCAAGAAAAAAACTGATTTTACTAAGAAGCCTACCAATTTTATTTATTTAAGATTTGAAAAAGAAAGGTCCTTCTTAGTCTTATCCTCCTTTTTTTTTCCCCCCCTGGACTTATAAATGCAGCAGTTTTCTAACTGACAAGATTTCAGAATTTGTACATTTCTGACAGAATTTAATCCTATTATCTGCTGCATCATTTGAGAGCTAAGATGATAAACCCCCATCTCTCAGAATGGTTAAATTCCAAAAAACCCTTTCAACTGTTAAATAGCTTTTCAAATTCAGGTATCTACAAACTTGTCTCTAAAGAGATTAGCCACAGCTGTTCAAAATTTATCTCTAGATAAGTGTTTACAGCAAAACATGTGAAAGTCGCTATGAGACTCTTTATGCTATTAGATTTAGAAGTTTCCCTTAGTCACTGCCCTGATTTATACATATTTATATTTACAAGGTTGTCATCCACTTTCTCCTCGTAGTTCAAATACAATTTTTTTCTTAAAAGCAGAAGCTTCTGGAAACAGGAAATACTTCAATTTCATGGAGCAGAATGGAAGAAAACTGCCTGAAACTCAGTTTGCACCTGGGTTTAATGCTGATACCCAAAACATCCTCACGCTCCTTACTGCTTGCATCAGCACATGATCAGATTCCTGTAAGTCCATCATACTGGAATATACTCAGTCAGTAATGATTTGTTCCCTCATGCTGGTTCATCCTCTGCTCTGACCCACTTCAGAGCAAATAAACACCCCTGCATTTAATGTGCCCACTGTGGGGACTAACTGCTACATAGCACCCTGGAATGTAGAATTTTAATCTGTAACACCTACACAGAAATTTAATTTACACAAGTCAAAGCTGGTTACTGAAAATCATTAGTATCAATGGATGCTGACAAGTTGGAAATATTTCTGTGACTACTTCCATCAGGAATTGCTTCTTACTGACACAGAACCAAAGTAGATAACACACAAAAATGAGTAATGCTACGCTAGATATAATGGGTTTTCAGCAACAAAACAGATTTTCACATATATGAACTACATAGAATAGATATCTATATAAGTCTCTATATAGATAATTCCACAAAGAACTCCATATAACTGTAAAGTACATAGTATTCTAAACAGAGTTTTCAGATTCTCTTAAAGTGCAAAAAGCAGGGAGAACACTAACAGACCATCTTCCCAAGTTTCATTATTGGGGTTTTTTGAGTCCTTGCATATTCAGTGCTACAATTAGTACAGATTAATATTTAAGGACCATGACAGCATCCTGCTTCTCTATCTGCAATGCAAATGAAGACAATCTCTGCCCTAAAGGGATTGAAGGATAGACTTCTAGAATTACAGTACCTACAGGTACAGATTTAAAAATCCAGCTTAATTCTCTAGGACTCAAACCTACCATAGCTGAAAAAAACCCCAAACAAGTACATGAGGTTTTGAAAAGGATTCTGGTTTTAAGCTCTTTGAGGTATGTGTCCATGCCACACACACCCACCACCCCACACACCCCATTTTCTGGATTTGTTTTTTCCAACATTTTTTCATACATAATGCATTCTTAAGAGAGGGTTTAATATAGTGAACACTATAGGTTAGCATATCAGGATGGTATGATACATTATGCATAAATTGTGGGGGAATACAATAAATGAAATTGGAAATCCAAACAGAGAATGCAGGCTGACACTGTCAAATGGAATGCGACAACCTTCCTCAAGGAAGCTGGCTATGCCCAAAACAGAAGAGTCATGCAAGACTGGAACAAGGCAAGATTTTAAAAGGAAAACACACCAATACATCCACTTCGTATTTTTAGTTACTTCAGTAGTGAGATTATGACTACTTTATCACAACAAAGCAGCCTGAAATTACAAAGTCTTAATGGTAGCATCTAGAGAGTTTTGGCCTTTTTTTCTGACAGAGTATGCAACACGCAAAATTTGGGAGTGATGCTTTCAAGAGGTGCACAATGATGAAGGAGCAACACTTCAGAAAGCCCCAAAAGGTTAAGTTCAGTGCGGCGAGGGCTATCACAGAATCCCAAAAGACTTCTCAAAAGTGAACAAAGTACTGTGGGAGGAGAGGTGGATAAAAACATGATGTGGGCTCTTGGCAAATCCATCCTCAAATCACTTTTCAGCAGTGTTCACACAATGTCTGCATATAATAAAGCAAGCCTGCTGTGAGTGCCACAGAATGCAGAAGCACAGCAAGAGCTGACTCTCCTCAGGGGTCACTAACTCAACATCACTCATCGATTTGCTGGATGAGCATTATCCATCATCGAACACTTCTAAGAGAGGTGACAGCATGATGTGAAAGGTGATAGGCGTTCACTACCTTAGAACATTTTTGGAACACTGTTTCACTTGTTGCTTTATCTGCACTGAAACCGCATGCAAGTTAGCTCAAGTTCTCCTGCAGAAGTGGGGAAAGAAGAAACTCCTCCAGGAGTTGCTGCAAAAACGTTACAAGTCCTAAGTCAAAACATGCCAACACAGTCTCAGACTGGGCTTGAATTGCTATCTCTTTGGGAGGATTCCTTTCAGTCAAAAAAGGACTCATCCTAGCAACACTGAGTTACTAAGAATAAACTGCATTTAAAGCATCTTATGCAGCAGTGCAAAGGTCTCAAAGCAGACAGAAGCCAAATAAGTAGTTCCCGGAGGAAAACAAGAGCATTCTTTCCAATCACATGGTAGCTTTTCTGCTTCCTGAATCTTTTCTGTTCAATTTGTCTTTTATTTACTGTTTGTTGTTGGGATGTAACAGTCTCTAATATATATCACTAAAACTAAAAAAAAGCCTGAATAGCTGGTTTGGTGGAAGATGGAATTTGTGTGGGACCAGAAAAAACTCAAGTAAAATTCAGCATATTTTTACAACAGCAAAGAGCAAAATGAACAAATAAAATAAAATTTAAAATTCACGAACCCAGCCTTCCTTTTTATATTTTTGCTGCTATTGTTTCTAACATGGCCAACACTAAACTTTTTTTGAGGGATAAATACCCCTCAGCAATAAGTGACACTGTGAGTTTGATTCACAGAGAAACGATCACTTTTTAGATTTACTCAAAAGTGAGATGATGACCTTTTTACTATTTTATTTGGCTAACACAACAAATATCACTTATTCACCAACTCATAACTTGAAGCAGAAGGATAACCAAGTTAGATGGGCAAATTCTGCTGGGATCAAGACTGGCTTCAAGTCTGTGGTATGGATAAAAGAAGTCTTTCTGCTTATCATTCTTCCAGGAACAGCTGCTGCTGAAAAAGCTTCAGATTACGTTTCAGAATTGGAAAAATCATTTAGTCATGCTCTTTGAGCAGCATCAATGTACCATTTATGTTCAGTATGCAAAGTTAAATCTGCTTCAAGACCTTTTGCAAAGGGATGGCATCACAATATCACTTGGTGAAAAATAAGACCATGGAGAATAAAAACTTCTGCATTTACAGGTAGACTGCCTTTGTATCAACCCACTGTTTGGTAAAATGAATAAACAAATAACCTAGAAATTTTCAATTTTAATTCTTTCTAGTACTTGCTGAAGTTTTCTGTGAATTGTGCACTATTTAACGAGATTTTGTAAAAACAGAACCACAAGATTTACATTATTCTACACTTTGAAAAGTACCTAGAGGTTACTCAACAATAGACAAGTCCATCGAAATTCACTGCCCTAATATATTTGCAAGAAAAAAGAGTGCTTTTGGAAATGCCAGACAGGTGCTGTCATTAAAATTACCACCTGAATATGCTATGATGCGTGCAGAGCCATTCCTTCCTATACAGCTATTTTGATTACTATTACCATACCACAACCACCATATCCCTTGCCCTCTCTTCACAACTCTAAGCAACAAATGAAAAAACACTAAAATTCTATTGGTTACTGAGAGAGTAACTAACAAACATTTCTTTTTTTTCTCCAATTTATTTCTCCATATTAACATCATGTTCATTACTGAGTGCATGTTTCAGCATTTTGACCTCGAACTGTGCATTCTACCCTGCTCCCTCATTTTTCTGATTGTTGCAGTTTTCTTGTGCTGCTTTGCCAGTTCCCTATCAAATACCTTTAGAGGTGCAGGCTCTTGAAAACTTCTCAATAGCATTCATCAATATGCACAATACAATTTATCTCCCATAACCATCACCTTCAGCTGGATTCACATACTTCAAAGTAGCCGTGCTACATCAACGTGAAGTCAGGAGCCTACAACATATTTAGTTAGATCTGGGACTCAGGGGCTGGGGTATTTTAGAGAAGCAACCAAGAACAGCAGCTTCAAAATAAACATCTATAAAAGATCTAACCCTGCATACTTCAAAGTCATGGAAAGATTTTTATCAGCTTCACTGGTTTGTTATTCAGGCCCAGTATCTGTTTTGATTCCTTTTGCTCTGCTCTTCCCCTCTACTCAACACCCTGCCCAGGCTGTTGTATCCTACTTCCTAATGCTTCATGGAATTGCACACTGTCCTGGGTTGCAGTGTATTCTATTACCATCCCCATCAGCTGTTGAAATCAGGTGGGGCAGTGTTTCCTTGCCTCCTCCC
>NW_024582064.1:204728-390413 GCF_017639235.1 Corvus kubaryi | reverse complement strand
TTATTCTGACTTGGTGCCTCCCACTGGTTTGTTTTCAAACTAGTACACACACAGAACACAGGCACTTGTTCTGCCAAACAACAAGAGAAAGTTTGCAAAGTTAAACTTAGCAGCAGCTACAAGGTTCAGAAATCAGCCATTTTTCCAAAGAGTCTCCAGGAATATAAAACTCAAAAATCTTAGTCTAAAGGATGCTCTGACTCCAAAGTTATGCTACAAGACAGGCACACTCCTGAAAATGCTGAGTGTATTGCAGTGGAAAGCTGTAATTCAGGTGAGTTTTATTCTTTGCTTTAACCTCAGGGGAAAAGAAAAAATTACCACTTTATTGAACTTTAAAATAAAATAAGAGAAGGCAATATTTGGACATTTTATGAAGAGAATGCTTTCCAGTGTATTATGGATACAGGTAGCTACCACAAAAAAATACAAACCCCTAGGAAGAGTTTTAATACCATTATTTCAAAACATAGTTGTCTTTAAACACTGAAGAGCAGTATTTAGATATAATGTCCCTAAATAAAACTCATGTATTAGGCAGCACCCAAGTATTACTTAAAAGCTATATTTTGTTTTAGCTACTAAAGTTCCACTTCTGAATGTTATTTATTGACAAACTAGTGACAAGAGACTTAAAATATAATTATGAACTATTACAATTTTTTAAACACATTTAAACACACTTGCATATCAACTGATATAAGCAGATGTCTATTTGCATACATATGTGTAAGTATGCTACTTAACTAATATAGAAATATTGATTATACAATGAGTATGAACAAAATTACATGTATAAGCCGTTCTTTCAGGGCTAGAGACCAGCTTTATACATCATTAACTGTTAGATTTGCCTTCCAAATTCTAAATGCCAAATACAAGCCTAATGAAGCTGAAATGTCTCTACAGAGCCCTAAGATTTGGTTACCAAAGCCAGGCACACATCACAGCAGTGTGCTTGCTTGAAGCAAATTCCTTTCTCATCCCTGCTTACCATGCCTTGGCTCATCTCAGAGAGAGACCTTGGAAGTCCTTGATTAGCTAAAGTGAATGCCAAGTCTTTAATGAGACAAAATCCCTCAAAGGATGGTATCAGTCAAGCAGTGTCCTCGGCCTGCCAGGTGAACAGCACAGGAGCATCTCCACTGGCAGCCCTTGCAAGGGGAATTTTAACTGGTTGGGCCAAGCAGCACATGCATCCTTCCCATCTAAACTGTTCCTGTGTCACTCATCAGCAGGAGGTGTCTGCTGCCCATTTGTACAAACAAACAGCACAGAGCTGATGACGGGGGTTGCTGGAGTTAGGAAGTGTTGGCATGGGAATGTTGATGTTCCAGTAAGAAGGAAACTGTTAAGATAAGAATTTCATGGACTGTTCAGTCACTAAAGGTGGATTCCCCTAATACAAATGTGTTATGCTTAAATATTTAGTATTATTTTAGGATCAAGACACTAAGAATCAGCTTTATACAGTTGCCTGTGTTGCCAAATATCCCTGACTTATGACTGGGCAGGAGTATTAGCCAAAACCAAGAGGTTTATGCTGCTACTCCTATTTGTTACCTGAGCAGCAGCAGGAGTCAGTGTATAAGATCCCTCACAGAGCTGCAATGAGTCAATCAATAATTCTGCAGAACAAATCACAGAACGTAAATGCCTGACAGAAACAGCCCAATGCAAAACACAAATACTGACACTGAGTGAACAGAGATCCATTCAGCACGAGCCCAAACAAGTCTGAAAATGGCTTTACTTTGTTTTTACACTTCTGCCTGCTAGGACACATTTATCACTGAAAGCAACTTCTCCTGAAGCATTGCTCAACTAATTTGCAGTCAGCGCTTGTAGCATCTTCCTCCCTCTCCTGTACTACACCAGAGTCATTGTGGGAGTTTGTTATTGCTGGAACACTGCAATTACTGGCTCTGCCCAAATACTACAGTCACATCACCTATAAAATGTGTATAGAAATGGACAGAAAAGTTAAATCCACTCAATGATTAATATACCATGGTGATTCCCCCCAGCAGAGAATAAGGCCTTTGTTCCATGCCAACATTTAACAATTTCTGCAGTAATAGTCCATACAGAAAAAAACCCCAAGACCTGCTCAACAAATTTTTTTGTAATGCCATGACTATCTAAATTTTAAAAGACATAACAATAAAAATACCCAGATAAAATTTAAGGTATTCTGAAAATAGTTGTATCAAACAGAAGTGCATATGTCCCTAAGGGTACAGCTCTAAGGTGTCAGCTATAAGTGTAGTTGTAGCAGCACACAAGCAAAGTGTAACCCAGTTCCAAGGACAAGGCCAGGAAAGAGGATCCCAAAATGCAAGGGGCAGAAATAGACCCTGCAGTCATATCACCGATGCCATCCTGTTTGTTGTGTTTGGGGGTTTCTGAAGGATGTTTGTCTGTATGCAATTTAAATTCTCCAAGCGGTGGAGTCTAATTAATATTTATATAATATTCTGCTTACAGATATCTGTATTTCCCTCTCCCTCACACACACTTTTTTGCAACAGATGTTATGAGAGTTTTTATACCAGACTAAACCTAAAAGATATTGAATAACACTGAGTAAAAGTTTCTCAGCGTACAGCTATACAACATCAGACAAATATTAGCAGGTCATATGGATTAAAAATCATAACAAATTTGACAGGTTTTAGTTCAGAATGCAGACAGCATATAGTATCAAATATTTCAAAAGCTACACTATTTGCAACTGTGTTATTTTACCATACACATCAGCAGGGAATAATCACAGGATCATTTCAGTTGGAAAAGACCCTGAAGAGAGTCCAGCCACTAATCAACTAAACTTAGTTATCATTCTTATTTCGGATATGGAATTATTGTGTTTAGTGCTTGTACAGCACATAATTATTTCACTTACTATTTCAAAGTAAGGGGGTTTTTTTGCACTGAAAAGAACAATGCAAGGTAGCCAAGCTTGCTTTGCACAGTTTGGGCTGACATATTGTGCTCCCTGACCTATTAGGAATACACCCTTATTCAATTAGATTGCTTGACTTACTGAGCAATCTGAATCATTCGTACCCTCTGAATGGAGGGGGAGGCTTGACCTGATACAACACCTCCCAAAAAATTCTGTTACATACTATAATATATAGTTCTCATATACTAATTACTTATACTAAGTATAAAATGTCAAAGTCAGGTAAACATTTATGTTGCCTCTTCACTACCAAATAATATAGCATTTAGACTGAATTTTGTTTTAAAGTACCAGTGCTTTTATATTGTTTCAAAAACTTCAAATCAAATGTCTTTTTCCAAATAAGTAGTATTTCACAAACCACATTTACAAAGCAGTTGGGCAGATTTTCAGCCTGGTAGAGCAGCACAACATTAGAGAATTCAATAAACCTTTAGCCATTCAAAATCAAGAAACTAAAATCAGCATTTCAAAAGACATGCACAGGCACTTCTCCCATGTATAGCTTAATTTTTTTAAACAGGTCACATGTTACACTGTGTAACACTATACATATATAAAAACTCCTCACACACAGACAGGCCATTGCAATTCCAAAAATTCAAAATTAGATCTTACCAAGGCTGAACTCCAGCTTTGGCTCATTTGCAATTCTCTGAATACCTTAAAAGGTTAAGAAAAAAATATATTAGAAATAATTTGATTTCCATGTCTTGCTTTTTGATACACAGTAAAACTTTCACATGCCTATAACTACTGCCATTGCCACTGAAGTAATATTTTATGTTAGAAACTCATAGTAAAAGCAAACTTGGATGAAATAATTTGCCTGAAAAAAGGCTACTTTGAAAGAAGACTTCCTTCTTAATAGAAACTTTCTGTTGCTGGGAAAAGAAACTAGGAAAAAAAACCCCAGGCTTTCATGGATGTGTACTTGTAAGATTTTCAGTCACAACAACTGACTATGTATCTGTTGGAAAAACATTAAATCTAACAACTGATTTTAAAGTAGGTATGGCATCACATTAAAAACAAACCCCACGTTTTGTGAAAGTAGGGAAATCAGGTTAATGTAGTAGAATATAAACACGTTATTGATCTACAAAAGAAATGTAAAGCAACAAATCCAAATTCTTTTTGTTGTAAAAGAAGTACGTTAATTCCTCTTCTCACATAGCAGGAACAAGAACAGTTTAAACCATTGTGGAATTATGTTCTACTGCGTAATTTACTGCAAAGGGCAATATCTTCCTGTGCTAAAATAAAGGCGTGAACCACAGAGATGCAACAGGAGAAACGTAGGAAGCAAGGAGGGATAGGTAAATAACACTGGGTGGTTCACCTGATGCAGAAAGTAATTGGATCACAACCACAGTTTCAAAGAACTTGTAGAAATTAAACTCTCTCTTGCTGACATTTTTGTATTGTCTCCAGTAAGCATTATTAATTATTGGTCAGTATTTAAGAAATTGGTCAGATAGGAAGGATTGAGTTAGTATATGAACTGGAACAAGATTTTTGTTTAAAAAAACAAATTAAAAATCCCATAAACAAAAAAATCACCCCAAACTTATAGCTGTGCCTGCTCCATAAAAACTTGATGCTGCTAAGTCTAGATTCACAGTATTCTCATTACTGTAGCTATTCATTCACATCTGTGTGAGAAAAATTACAGCTGCAGAGCTTAGAAAGGTCAAAAAGAAAAAAAAAATGAAAGTTTGTTGGCTTTTTTTTTTTAAATGGAACTTTAACAAATTTCTGAGTTGAACTCTGCCACTAGCATATTGGCCTGAAACACCTTCATGAATATGCTGGATACAGAATTGAATAAGTGACCGGGCAACTGAAATACAGTCTCCTGACTCCAGTGCACCAAATACAATGCAACATACGGCTACTTGCATTCAAATCCCCAGAGTGCTTTTAGATCACAAAGAACAAATCTGTGATACTAGTTTAAGTATTACTAAAGCTTTACACATTTATCAGAGTTACCAGACTATATTTTAAACACTAGTCCATATGTTCATATAGGACATAAAAGAGGAAAAAAGTACTTTAAGTCTTACGAAGAAAATAGGTTAGCGAGAAAAGCTCAGAAACACAGTAATCACACATTTGTTCCCCTGAAGGTTACGTGCATAAACCAAAATACATCAGGGAAAAACATTTAAAGACAATTTTTATCAGTTTATTTCCTCTAAACTGCACTCTGACAAGCAAGAAGTTGAACATCATTTTGTACCCTGCTTGTGACACGATCTGAACTGCCACGGAGACTGGGCCACCACTCCATAAAATGAGTACATGCACTTACTTGTGAACTGGGGCTCTCCTAGACTGTCTAACTGGGATGTGGGGAGAAACTGTTGTGCTTCATCTGATGATCTCTCCTCCTTGATTTCCATGACCAGCCTCTGGAGATGCTGAATTTTATTCTGCAAACCTTCTGAGTTTGCCTCTCCCAGTGCCACAGCCCAAGATTCACAGTCTGGCTTTGATGCGGCTTCTAGGTAAAGATCTGGTTCTCCACTCTGAAACTCTGCACTCAGAAAGCATAAAAACAGCTCTTAGGAACTGTGTTTCAGAAGGGGGATGATGGAAATATTGATGTCATACACAATGAAAACCACCACATGCACATTTTTGTTCATGGTCAAAGAACCATGCAGCCCCCTCCACCTCTGGAGTCAAACCCCAGCTCCTTCAGACTCGGTGCCGTACTAAGCATATCCACAGAGTAGTTCCAAAATCAGTTAACAGATGGATAAATTAGGTGGCAGAATCAAACCAAAATGGGAAATCCATTTCCAGCACAGATTCTGCAGCCTAGAAGGCAGCTCTCAAAGCTGCTAACTTGAAAAAGAATTTGGTTTAGCAGGAGCAGCAGACACGGTTCTGTCAGAGAGTGGGATTCTCCAGAATGAATGTGCCCATCATCTCTTCTATTAGAGACCTCCATTATGCTCAGCCTCTCATTCATCCTTGCCAGAATACAGATCAGGAACACATGCAGATAATTTAGCACGACATAACTCCTCTGTGAAGACTCAACAGGTTGTATGTGGGAGCTTCTGACCTCATTACTATCCACATACCATTTGCTGCTCTGCCTGGAGTCTAATTGTTTAATGATCAAATTTTCTAAGAACAAAAAAAGAAGACGGGGGAAAAAAGCTGAAGCTCCCAAGGAATCCACATAAGTAGTGAGGGTCAGTCATTTGACTGAGATTAGAACAGGGAGAAAAAACACCTCTTAGACATTTAAAATTCTGCAGTATACATGGCTTCCCAGAGTCACAAATTCAATGTGACATTTAGTGCAACACACACCAAGAAGAGCAAACTGGGAAAGAAAGAAAAATCAATGCTTCTTTAAAACAAGTTACTAACTAATTTAGAAACATAAAACTCTATAAAACACCTGTGCTATTGTATTAATAAGGATTAGAAGTATTTCACTGGGCATCAAAATCATTCTGACCTAAATCAGTCATCTATCATATTACTGGATGAAACAGAACACTTAAAGGTTTTCATACTTAGTTTGAAAATCCAAACAACACTGAAAAGTTCTTTTTCATACAATGTGAACTTAAATTCCTTTTACTACCTTGACTATCTAACCTTGGGCACTTGCACACATGTTATTCTAAACCTGTTTGCACTTCATAAACTGAGCATCTGCCAGTTACAATTACCTCTACTTTTATGGTTATGGAGGGGATAAAAGATAAAACCTCAAGTCTGGAAGCCTCTAAAAACTGTGTACAAATCCCTGCGGAGGTGGGACCAGTTTTTTTGTCTGGGCTGGATCTAAGGAAATCTAACTGTGTAGCTGCAGATGCTGCTAAAAATGCTGGGTAACATTTCATACACCAGCTGGACTATAGATTTCATGAGAAAAGACTGGAAAGAAACAAAGTGGAAACACATCTTTGGCTTCAGGGGCAGTTAAAAAAGCTAATAGGGGTTCAAATGCTTGCCTCTAACCCTGGCTCAGGTAGCAAAACCAGGTATTCAGTTCTTGAGAGAAGAATATTCAAAATCCTAGGGAACTGCTGTTCATTAGATCCTGTTTACACACAAGATCTGTTCTGGAGTCACCAAACCTGACCAAGCTGAGCTCTACTGTTTGTCAAAAACAACTGTTGAGACAGAGAAGATTTAGCTGTAAGCTCTCCTGTGATCTGGTACTGCATGTGAGCCATGAGGGTAGTAACCTTCACAAAGACCAGTAGTTAGAAGAGCTGATAACTTTTCTGTTGCTCTGCTAAGATCTGCAATAGCAGAGTGCTCTACTCTGTTCTGTCATTGACATCAAGGAGTCAGGAATCTGTTTTATTTCATAGTATTTTGGAGCTACTAGTGGGAAATTGAAAGGAAAGAAAAGGCATGTAATCAACTAGCATCAAGATCAAAATTAACTAGCAGTCACTCTAAAAAAAAAAACAACACATAAAAAAAGAACAAAAACAAACAAGCAAAAAACTAAACAAAACCAACCAACCAACCAAACCTGGAAAAAAAAAGATCAACCCCTCCCCCACCAAAAAGCCACCAAAAACACACACAAAAATAAAACAAACCACAAAATTAACTTCTGCTTATACCATTCGGCCTTTAAAGCACAGGCAATTTTAATAAAAGCAGTTTGGATATCCAAAATACCTTAGTGAAGGAAAGGCTGTCAGAGAAACAAGTCAACACTTAACAGCCAAAATACAAATATACCAAGGTATTCTTTTCTTTTCTCTCTTTATCTTTAAATGGAAATAGGAACAGTGATCTTGCCTTGAAATATCCTATCAACTAGCTAGATAAAAAACATCTGCTTTGGGAGGAAATCAATGCTTTTCAATTGAAATAATGCTATTTATATTACCTCTTAGCTGTAAAAATCAGACTGCAAGCTCACAAGGCATACTGAATCACCATTAATATGCATGGACCCAGAAATGGATAGTGAAATGCAGGAGTGGGCATAATTCACTATATTCTGATCTAACAGGTGCCAGTTTTGAGATGTGGAAATTCATTCTAAACTATCACTTCAAAACACTACAGTCTGCTATATTTAGATCCTTGGAGTACTCTGACATCTAAGTTAAATTCTGAAAAGCATATGAAAATGCCTGAAAACTACTCATCACTGCAACTGTAAAAAGTTTTATTCTGCAGGTCCAACAGCAGATAAATTACCTATTTCCCATTCTGTTTCAATGCATGTAATCACAGCATGTTTTGGGTTGGAAGGGACATTAAAGAACGTCTAGTTCAATCCCCCTGCCCCTGGACAGGAACACCTTCTGCTAGACCAGGTTGCCAAAAGTCCCATCCAGCCTGGCCTTGAACGCTGCCAGGGACCTCTACAACTTCTCTGGGCAACCTGTCCCTGGCCCTCACCATCCTCACAGTGAAGAATTGCTTCCTAACATCTAACCCAAACCTGCTCATTTTTAGTTTAGACCCATTCCCCCTTGTCCTATCACTCTGGGGCCTTGTAAAAAGTCCCTCTCCAGCTCTCTTGTAGATCCCCCTTTAGGTACTGAAGGGTTTATGTACCAAGTCATCTTACCAGAGGAAACACAACATGAAAAATGCACACTGGTAAAAAAGTCTGTTGCAATAAAGGAGCACACAGGCTTGTTTATGTAATAAAGATCATAATCTCTTTGCACTTCTCCCTCAAATTGTTGCTGACTATTATTTAAAATACAGTAATTCCTAACAAACTCAGACACTTAATTGCAAGTATCAGTAGGGGGAAAAGATTTGATATGAATCTTTCCCAAAATGAAACCAACAGACCCACAAATGTAATGAAGGCCTCAAATGAATAGCAGATATGTCAGAAGAGTCATATAAATAATTAAATAAACAATTTTTACTCCATGTTTTATTAAAATATTCATATTTTAATATATAATAGGTATATTAATTCATAAAAAGATAAATAATAAACCTAAATGCAGTAGTGGTTCATAGGTGGACAAAAGCACTTCATACTTTGCTCTTAAGGAGTTATTGTAGAAAATACAGGTACACTAGCACCCTTTGCTATCCTGTTACTGCTGACAGGAGTTACCATGAGTAATTTTGGAAAAAAAACCCTTACCTTTTGCAAACATTTACTACTGACCTCAACAACAACAGTTCCTTATCTAGTTTGCACTCCTAGCTTTACTGTTATAACATTTTTGAATAGGATGACATGCAAGATTTAAGAATATACAATATTAAGAAAATTTTCTATCTACTTGTGAATCTGCAATAGCAGAACAATAATCCTCTTCTTCCTGCTGGAAATCCCCAGTGGGGATCCAAATTCATAAACTCAGGGGGAGACCTTCAAAAAGTTAAAAACAGTGGTTTTCTTTGCAGGACAAACATTGAACTTGGGAGTACTAAATTGAAAGGAAAATTATATATCATTGTATCCTGATCTCTTGCTGCTCCTCCTCATTTTAGTAGCAGAGACTCAGCTGAAGGCAAGACCTGAGGAAGGAGATAATGGAAAGCAAATGGGTCTGTGCACAGAGCCTCTTCTGCTCAGGGCTCTGTTCACCAACAACTCTTTTGCTGAAGCACGGTCTCAATGGGACTTTCTCCCACAGAAGTCAGCATAGAAAGCTATGGTCCCACTAGACTTATGCAGCTCAAATAAAGAACTCAATGCCCCCTGCTCTAAAGGACTGCTGTCAAATAATGGAACAGCACAAAGAAAGCTGACGCATCCTCAGTGGCACTGGAAAGCCTTTGCTACTCTAACCCAACGGCCTAAAATCAGAAATGTATTTTGGTGTTAGCTCCTTCATCCTCAGATAACTTTTCCTTCTTTACATTATTTCATAATAAAACTTACGTTTCCCAAGATTTTCAATTTAACAATAGCAATTGCCTCTTTTGCCTCTAAATACTTTGATAGTTCAGTTGTTTTAAAAATGAAAACAAATTTCTTTGCTAAAAATGTCTGAATGACACTTCTCTAAATTTTTAAAGTGTATTTTATAGTAATTTTAATCACAATCTTTTACACAGAAACCTTGGTTTCTGTGAATTCACCAAAAAAATTTAGGTAGCTATTGGAGCTGACTCTTGTTTTTCAAAAGACAGCAGTTTAATGGAAAGGCTTTCAAAGTAAAAACATAAATAAAATAAAACAAACACATTTCCACTTTGGTTTTACATCTTATTCACTTGTTATTAACTTTCTTTAGTTTTAAGAAGATTTTATTGGTTTATTTTACTAAGCAGGTAAAAGGTGACAGGAAGGCTGATATTCTTTGGCTTGCTTTGTTTTCCCTCATGAGAGCTATAACACAACATCATGTTGAACAGGACAAAGAAGAAATTACTGGGATGATTCAAATTAATAAAATGTACAAAGCCCATGGTCAACGTCCACAATGACAGCCTTGACTTTTTTAGAGAATCATTATTTTTCCTTCTGTTAATATGCAAAATAAGAGTTCAAAAAGGTCAAAGGTTGTCTGTCTCTTTTCACACACACCAGCAAAAAAGTAATTCTAAGCTCAGCTGCTAGCTCAGCAGAGGAAAATGGTTAAGAATATCAGTGAGTCACTGACACTCTAAAATATAAAGCACCATCACAGCTAACCACCATATGCTGTAACAGAAGTAGAATGGAAGCTTTGATACGTAAATTATATCCGCAGGATATTTCTAATACAGACATCAGAGGCTTTTAATTCACAAAAGGCTGTCTGAATTCTATATGCTGATGCATTTCATGTTCAAATTAGTAGTGATGAAATCATCCCATGGTTACTCATGATGCTATGTTAATCTTTCTTTGGAAGTTATATTTTCAATCAAAGATAAAGAATTTAATTAAAATTTTTATCTTCTGTGATTTTTTTTTTTTAATTTTGCAATGTTGGAATAGATTTATATAAGTTACTATTATAAGCTCCATTTAAGTCCCTACAGAACCTCGCCAAGAGTCTGAGTATTTGAAATTAATATAGCATGATGCCACAGGTTGAATACTGCAGTACAGTACTCTGTTTCTTTTAATATCTGTCAGCTTCCACACATGCCACACTGCTTCTACCCTTTCATTAAATACCACACCTATACTGGAAGCAATGCAAACCACACAAATATTTGAATATCACAATGGTATCTCAAGATCCCTGAACAAACACATTGCAGCACTCACTGAAAGTTCCAAAGATGGCCTTTGCAAAACAGTGGCCTGCTTTTGCTGAAAGGAAGCAGTTCATATCTCTGGCTGGACCATCAGCCTGCCTTAAAAAAGGCAGGCTTCGGAGGTCTTCTTTCTCTGCCTAGATCTGCAAGAGTAACCTTTACGTTTGCATCAGTTACTCCATCTTTAAAATAGCAAGTGATCCTGACCTGCCTTTCCAAGCCACTACTCTTGAAACAAAAGTCTCCAAGTTACGTGGCTTGCATACTGCAAATGGCAGAAGGGAACGCTTGCTGTCTTAGGGGTATTCCTACATACAGGCCCCTTTTTAAATTGTTTTCCTGATTTGCTGCAATATGATTTAGATGACTGTGAGCTTGTATGAAAAGCTGTTTTCTTCCTTTGCTCCCTCCCACCCTCCTCACCAGCCCTACCTGGATGCTACAGCTTTTATCTCCCTAACTCTCACTAAGGGACCACACACAGTAATGCAATACAGTCTTTAAGCAATCTCTCTTCCTGAAAGACAGAAGAGATTTACAGATTAAGAGAAGGCAGTCCCTGCATGCTGTCTCTCACATCTGGTTTCACTTCACTGTGCCTGTGTCTCTTGGGGACATTCCCAATGCCGTGTTGCACACCATCACAAAGAGGAAAGGAAGCAGTTGTACATTCATGAGGCTCTGTACAACACAGTGGTCAACTTCAGACTGCTCCTGGGGGCAGTTTGAACATTCAATCACAGAGCTCCTACTGCCCTGTTCCAGGGAAACACAACAGTGACCCAAAGACCACCCTGTCCTCCTAATGGTGACCAGTTCCCTTTAGAAGGGCACGTAAGCCATCAGCCACACGCAGAGTTGAAGTTCACCAAACAAATCATTCTCTTTCCTTCCCTGGTCCACTTGGAAACCTTCTGAGTTAGGCTGCTTAAGGAGCACTCCACTTGAAGCCCTGACAGGATTATTTGCTCTGTCTGACCTCTTCTGTACAGCCCTGTGGTTTCAGAGTCCACAGTGCCCTGAGCTAATCAGCAGCCCCACAGAATCACTAGATATTGCATGAACATGTTCTTATTTTTCCCTCCATGCTTATTCCACTGCCCTTCATTTTGTTCTCTTCCTAAATATCCCAGTCATTCTCCATTTCTCACTCTTACAACTCCTAGGATTCAATCCACTGGTCACAGACACATGGAGACAATCAGACAAAGGCTCTCCCCAACCCTCCTTTGTCATTCCAAATTGAAGCTTGCAAGATTAAGAAAATGTCCTTTTACCACCATAAGTTAAATCTCACAGCCTCCTTTCCTGGAGCTTCTGCTGTGCTGTGGCACAGCTCTCCTCCATCAGTTCCACAAGGAATTTGACATTGTGAGCAGGTATGTCCTCCTCCTACCCTGCTTTCATCTGAATCCTTTAAAGTCCCAGATACACATTCTATAGCTTTTCTTGGCTCCCAATAGCCAATGGATCTAATCTTGTGACAACTCAACTAGCTTTTCATGGTCAAAGCCCCTATTGATAAAAGCCTCTCTTCCTAGTTCCTGAGTTTTGCTTTTCTCTCCCATATTTTCTTCTGAATTTTATACTATCCTACAGTACATGGAATATTATTTCACTTCTTTTAGTATTTTATCCTCATTCAGTACACTGTATGTCATCTTCATTTGTCTTCAGTGTTGTTCTAATACCTCATAGTAGTCTGGCTTTCTTTTTCCATCCAACAAATCATCAGCCAGGTTGCCATCCTTGCTCTCCAGCACAGGAAAATTGCCAAGTCTGAAATACATTTCTCCTCTACCTGTCTGTATCTTCCTCTGTCTTCTGTTTGGTAATGCCCCAAGTATTCATCATCGTTTGCTGGCTCTGTTTACCTGGAGTTTTCTACACTGTTTCCTCTTTTCCCCTTTAATATGTTTTTAGAGGATGCCCAGAATGCCACCCTTACCCCTGGTTCCTACTGACACACAACCAACCTTCAAAAGCTTGGTTTTAGAATGTCTGTCTCTCAGTTCCTGATTATACAAGGTTATTTCTTCCTCCACACATATTCACAGGCTCTTTTTTCTCCACAGGCAGCCTGAAGTGCTTACTCAGTATTCATTGTTGTCTATGTCCCCAGCTTTTGGGCTTAAAAACCTGCCAGTCTCGCTGCCACAGAAATTGTCCTGTTTGCAGGCTTCAAAGCTAATTGAGTCCTGTCAGCAATTACAGCTGTGTTCTGGGTTCAGTTCAGCAGTATTGTGTTCAAGCACTGTAAAAGAAGTGCCAGAAGGGAACTGACATGACTGTATTTATACTCATAAAGTCGGTATGGACTCATTGAGGGCACAATTAGAAAAGTCTCGATTTGAGAGTCAATGGGAAACATTCAGCTCTTATAGTCAGGGAAAGCGATACTTCCAAAGCCAGAAAGAAATACTTTTTGGTGCCGTGCCTCAACATCAGGCACAAAACATATGATTATGTTCCCTACAAAAGATGAAGGATTTGAGCTATTCCCCAGAATACTATTCAGATAAGGATAAAATCCACAATGAATGTAATTTAAGTCACTGCCTTCTCAAACATGACCAACCACTACGAATCACTTCAGCAGGTGAGGACAAAAGTCAGCATAATTAATGCAACATTTTATTAGAAGTGGGCTGGAGATTTTGCTGCATAAAAAAAGACGATAGGAACTTCTACTGGATGTAAATGTATCCATCAAGCCCACATATGCAGCCTAACTTCTTTATCTCTGCTCTTAGACCATCACAGCTAACAGAAAATGGCAAACTGTTCTAAGGACTTCAAAACTCTGCAATGGTATCATAAAGAACCCATGTCATAAAAAAATTTCTAACGCAATGGCTAGTTAAGGGACCCCTGCAGAAAAAACTATCAGCACTTTCTCCAAATAAAATCTTTCGCCTAAACCAAGGATTCTGATTTATATGAGATAGCTATTTTTTCTGCTGTTTTTAACAATTTTATGAATGAAGAATTTCTAGGAGGTAAGAAAAACAGGAAACCTGTCATTTAATAGGAAGTTTAGCAATGATTAGTTATTGGAGAATAAGATGCATTGACTATGCATCAACAGAAACCACATATTGTACAAAACGCCTGACAAAATAGAACCTCAAACTTCTATGTATTGTCAGAGGAAGACAATGACATGACTTACACTTGATTTCAGGATATTCTCTTTACACATGAATTCAGAGACCACCAGTATTTAAATGTATGCATTGCACAGACAGCAGGATATATTTTAGTTAAATTTCTAGCAAAGTTCCAATGAAGGGATGACTGGGTTTTTTATTTTCATTTTTGTTGGCAGAAATAAAAGATCCACACTGAACACACTGAGGTATGTCTTACTTACTGAGAACTATTGAAACACCTGTTTTACTCCTGAATTCCACAACCCAGCAGCGCTCCAGGATTACCACTTCAGAGGCATCAGAACTCTGTGAAACAAAGATGGCAAAACATTAGAGTTTGGAACTTGACTGGGAACTCCTTCTGTTTGGCTCTTCACAGCTGAAGCAACATGGAGATACAAAGAAGCATAGAGGGGTCACTGGGCAGATGGATACAGGCATTCTCTAATTACTGATCTGTGCCATCCTACTTCAGGTCAGTAAGTTACAAAAGGAATAAACTGTAAGAAAAGACCCCACAGGAAACTTTAAAAAGTAACTTCGGAGGGGTTTTTCATACTTCAAGTATTTGAAAGTTTAGATGACAACTCATTCCTAAGCAAGTCAGGCAAGCCCAGCTCATTTAAACTTTCATATTTCCTCATATTTTCTAACAAGGCCAAATCATATGTCAGATTCTATTCAAAGAGTAGGATATTTTCAAGTGAACAAAATAACATGTAATTTTACAGAAGGTATTTCTCTTCAATTCTTATTTGAAAGGGATTTCTTTATCAGCACTTGAAACTTTGAATATGGTCTCTGGCTATGCAATTCAAATGGCATTAAGTGATATGGACCTATTGCTGAATGCAATAGGATGCAAATTACCACTGGCATTTTTTGTGAGTGCTTTGCAGACAAGGTGCAAACTCTTCTAGTTTAGTAAGCGTGACTCATATTTCAGAAGAGTGACGCTATCAATCACTCTCTCAGGATTAATCTTTTTTCCCTTAAAACTCTTATTATCCATTTTTTTATCCCTAACATCTGGTAACAAATAACCCTTAGACCAAGCACCCATACACTCCCTTCATTCCAGGTTCACAACATGAATTTCACAGAGCTCATTCTCCACTTCAGTGAGATTCTGCAGGGATTAATGCAAATTCTTGTTTTAACACTCCTTCCTCAGGTGGTACTTTATTCCAAGTGATCCTAAAAAATGAAGTATTTTTGATATTGTGCAGCAATTTTATCAAAAGCCTGAACTTTAATTTCACATATCTGCCACTTAATGAATGACTTCATAAAACTGTTCATATTTATAACACCTGCCTAATATGCACAAGTTTTCTTGTCTACCCCTTTCTCTGCATCTATGTGATGTTATTTGGCCTGCCAGAACCAGGCTCAAACTTTTTGCCAAGGGTTTCATGTTCATTTTCAAATGGATGTCTTGATCCTGCTTTTCTCACAAAAGGACCTTTTACAAATCTAGTAATACACTGTCTTTCATGACCAAAACTGTGAAAATTCAATACAATAAGACTGAAAGACTGAATAGTAACAGAACACATAACATTTCACAAAGTCTAAAAAGGATTTCCTTGAAAAGTCTATATTTATTCTCTTTAACCTTTTACCACTACTAAATTAATATTCCGAACCCAGTTGTTAAACACAAATCAACACCCAAAGGTAATGAAAGGTTAAAATAAAACAGAAGAGCATGAAAAAAAGCACATTGTGTTGTATTGAAATATGCCAGAATTCAAGAGACAACACTGTAGTATACTAAGAAAAAACAGACTTACCTAGAAACCACTTGTAAATTGATTTCTTTGAAAAATTATTCAGACTGGGCTGGTCTAAAAGGAATGTACTGTCATGTAGACAGAAAAACAGCCCATCTGATTGTTTAAAGAAAAAAAAAGAGAGAGAGAAAAGAAGAAAGTAGTGAAACAATGCAGTGAGTTTTGGTAGAAACACAAGTGCTATGTTGAGAACTTTTTTATTTATAGAACCCAGCAAGTCAGTGGCAATACATGACAACCCAGCAGCAGTTCTCAAGTGCTGTTGTGTGAGGCATTCTTTGACGATCTACCAGGTCTTTATGAGTATCAGCTAAAGTCAGTTTGGAAAAATAGGCAGTAATAGTCCAACAAAACAAACAGCAGACTAAGTAGGAAGAGCTGTCCACTGCAACGATCCTGGTAACTATTTTAATTCTTTAGATTTCAAAGCCCCAGTAGAGTCTCCCACATAACCCTCCCTTGGAAAGTAGATAATGTAGTCTCATTCCTTCAAGAGCTGGCAATCTTTCAGTGGAGATATGACCAAAAGGAGTTATTTTGGAAGTTAATGAAGGTCTGAGTCCATTTAACACTCAGGTGTGAGTACATAAAAGTTTCTCTGTCAGAAAGAAAAGTCAAATGACTCTTAACACTTTTCCTCCTTCCGTCCTTGCAGAAAATTGTTCATCTGGTGATATTCATGCTCCAAAGATTAAAGACAGACATATGAGAAGTCCCCAGACTTAACTTTCACTCCAAAACATGTAACTGTGGTAAGTGGATATATGTCAGTACGCAAAGAAAAGCACCTCCCTCTTACACAGCTTTCAGGAGAGTCAGGTGTTTGGAAAGACCAGGGATGAGGAATCACGAGTAGTTTGCTATAGTTGCCGAGAGTGCAAGACTCGATGTTTTGATCTGTACATGAAAGACAAGTGTATAATACAAAGAAATTGGCATAGCAGGCAGCAAAAATAGCTTTCAAATAATTAACAAGAATCTGTGTCAGTGAAATCTGTCTCACAATGCAGTTGACATACAACAGTAACTGCAAACACAAGAGAGAAGATGATTTCAAGCTCTCTGCATTTTAAGCCCACAGATGCTGCAGCTCAAGAGCCTCTTTAGAGACAAGTTACTCCCCTTTCTGAACCACTGAAGCTGGAATGGAGAAATGCTGCAGTTTCAAATGAACATGAATGCTTTTTCAAGATACACAATCCAGAACACTGAGCAGAGAAGTTGTACTTACCTTTTCTGTATGTGAGAGGGAACAAGAAGGGAAACAAGAAAGGATGAAAGAGCATAAGACTGCCAGAAAATAAAGCACATGCTGCTGAAAAACATTTCTCACATCCTGACACAAACCTGAAGAAAAATACCTTCAGAATTACTATTACGGCAGACTTTTCATCATTTAGATGAGCTGTGCTATGGTCTGTCACACAAAAAGCTTACAAGAAATTTACTTACAAATTAAATGACAAAACTGTAATCAAGGAAACCATTATGCATATCTGATAAAGGATCAGGTTTGGTTTTCAGTACCGGAAGAGATCCAAAATTTCCCTCTTACTTTAGGTGCATAACATAAGCTCATCTGGACTAGCTATTCTTTTATTTTTTCTAGGTTTTACTTTATTAAAAGTAAATTCTAATACTTGAGTCTTTATGCATGGAAAATATGATCAAAATCAGATCTGTACCACTGTGCTAAGGTGTAATATATATGGGGTTTTTCCTCCTGCCATTGGTATTCTTCAATAATTCTTATAAAAACTCACTGAATCAATCCAAATGCCAAACAGCAGCTAGACAAACTCTTACATCTTTCTCTAAACACTGACAAAGTCAACAGGCACCCCACCACCACCCAGATCAGGAAATTGTTTTAAAACAGTGATTTGAGGAGACAATTCAATTATTTCTAAATCTGAATTAAGTATCTCAGTGAAACTGCTGGAGAGTCCCCAAACCTAGAAAATTAAAGCACTGAGAAACTTTTGAAGCTGTCAAAGAGTACATCATGTTTGTGCTATTTTCGCATTCCTACAGACTTGATTTGAGGTACCATTGTGGGGGGGAAGAAGTGTGTCACTGTGAATTGATTTTACAATAGGAGATTTGTTCCTGGAGGTGGGGCAAGGAATCTTCTGATAGGTATATCAAGTCAAGAACTAAGCTGACAGTTAAAATTAGAAGTGACATTCCAAGTAATTCCTTTGTGCTAAAACAGTAAGTAGAAAAGTAAAGCTATAGCACTGTAGTAAGAACAAAAGCTACAGAAAGTAAAAACTCTATTAATAAGATGTTATTAAAAGCCTCCACAGTCAGCTGGGGTTGAGGTGCGTGTGGTGTGTGTGTGAATTGCACAGTGGATTTCTTTTAAAAGCATATATTCACAAATTTGAAATAATTAAATCAGAACCCTATAGAGTAGGGATGCTACATACACTAAACTACTTGTGTTTTTTCACATCAGTTGTTTTCCCTGGTACTGGCAAATGAGCTAATCAGACTGATGGCAGCTCAATAGGGCAGGCGTGTGCACAGGTCACACTTTTGACTATGCTATAAACATTACCACTTACATTTGCTATTTCAGCATTAGCACAGATGATGTTCATCACTCCACAGATAAAAGTACAGCTTTCTTATAGATTCAACAAGAAAAAAAGGAACAGGAATTATAGGGTAATACCATTCATGAACAGAAAAGCTAATAGTCTTTTCAATAATTTCAGTAATTTCAATATATTTCTACAGCAATATGCCCATTACCAAATAGAGTAAAAAAATTGTTCTAATTTTGAGGTATTAACAAATGACTCCATGGCAATCACAAGCATATAATTTGCAGAATTAAAAACACCCCTTTAAATGCTAGCAAGCAGAATTCAGCAATCTGAAATCTCCTTTAATATTATATATTCTTCTGCTGTAATAATATCTCCATCCTGTATCTTAAATAATGCAAAGCCTACAACCCAAGCTGTGTGATAAGGAAAACTGTGGTAGCTGGCGTCTGACAAGATGCTTCAATTACTCCAGGCAAGCTGTAACCTGGTAGTTCATTACAAACACCTTTATCAACTGTCAGCTCATGAAAGATGCTCAAATCATCTTTTACAAAGCATGAGCTACCCACTGTGATTAAACCATCACGCAATGCTACCAGATCCCAACTTCAAGCTGACAATAAAAGACCACTAATCTGCATTCACTTTGGAAAACGTTGACTTATATCACCAAATAAGTTCTGCAGAACACAAAACTACCTTTAATAGATCATTATCTTTAACAAAAGTGAATACATAACCAAAAGTAGCTTCCTTTTCAGTTTCAAAATGCATCACTAATAATTATAGCGTACAAATAAACGTTCTCTTTATTCACACCCCATATTCACTCAGTTAATTATTTCAGCTTGAAAAAATCTCAAATTACCCTTCCCACCAGAATTTAGCTATATGTAATTCAGATACTAATTATTTTAAGTTTTTCGAAGTTATATTCTGGTGCAGGACTCCAGTGATATATCACAACACATACCTTGGATAACTCACGTTTTTAGAGAAAGTTCTCCCATTTTGTTCTACACTCCTGGCAGTTACATAAAATATGTGGTATTCATCTCTGCTCTGCTTCTAATATGTTGCCTTTTTACTTCAGAAATGTTAAGAAGCCCTGACCACAGCCTTGCCCCCAGAGATATTGCAGTAATCCTGGGAAGTCTGGTATATTGGAGCATGTGCATACTTGACATAAAACTGACATGCAATACTTCCAAGCAAACAGCTGTATCAGACCAAAGGCCCCTTACTCTGCCTACAACAAGTGACTTAAGGAAGTATCCAAGGAAGAGGAAAAGCAGGGCAACCACATGCAGTCCTCTTTCAGTTCTGTATGCTTTTCGCATTGGGATTTTTTCCTCAGATGCACTTCCATTCAATAATGCTCCTTGAGAACGCCTCATACTTTTCCCAACATGTATCTACTTTTAGCATCTACAGGGCATTATGGCAAACAATTCCAGTATTTCCACTACCCATTCCGTGAAAAACCACTTTCTTTTGTTTGTTTGCAATCCAGTTCCCCCAGCTTCATTTAACATCACACTGGAAGAGACAATAAACCATAAATCCCTATCTCCTTCTTCAAGCTGTTAATGCTTTTTCAGATTACTATCAGAGAACTCCTGGGTTATCACCTCTTATCCAGGCTGAAAAGTTTTATCTTCTCACTCCTTGTCCTGATGACACTAACAGCCCTTTTTCTGAAACTTTCCCAGCACCTCGATGTCCTGTAAGATGAGGGCAAATTGACCGCATGGTGGATCTTTACAGACAGAGCTCTCTGCTTTGTTTTCTCCTTTCCCAACGTCTTCTAATATTCAATTTACTTTTTGACCACAACTGATCACTGACCTTTTAAGAGAAATATAACTCTCTACAGATCTCATTCTGGGGCAGAAAGGAAGGAATTGGTGCAAAGCCCATTATTTTGATGGGAAACTTTTATAATCTTTCTTCACATGTGTAACTTCACATTTATGGAGGTTGACTTTTATCTGCCACTTAATTGCTAATGGTAATGGCATTTTAAGATTACTCATACTTGGCACTCCATCTTGACTATTTAGCAAGTAACAGACTTTCTCACCTCATTGCCTACCTTCTTTTCACCATTTATGCAGACTTGACAGCACCAGGCTGTCACAGTTCCTAGACCTTTTTTATATTCAACTAGTTATTCATGTAAGAGGAAGTCTAGAAATGTAGTGATCAGCAGTATTTGCATCAGAAGGTGAGAAAAACTATATTGAAAGGCAAATGAAGAATGCAAGTATATAAGTGTGAATGAAAATAGTTGCTTTTTTTGTTTTCCATGTGCTCTTGGCAGTGAAAGATGTTTTCAGGAATCATATAGATCATTGATTTAAATGATGCACAAACTGCATGTGCGATTATTTGAATATATTTAAAGAACGAACATCATAAATGACAATACAAACTGCAGCAAAAAATGACATTTTAAGAATATTTCAAGAGCAGAGAATAACAAGACCAAACTGCATTCTACTCATTGGCCTCCAACAAGCAATATGTTGTGCAAATTACCACAACAGAGAACTGTGCTTTATTCAAGACTGAGTTTCATGAACCACAGAACTCCAAAGAGAGAGCCTCAGGATAGAACTCTTCACAACAAAATACACTTTCTAACCTTTCTTACGTTTTCCCCCACAAGTATTCCCGAAGTGAAAAACCAACCCAAAATTCCCTACATGCTATCCACTTTTCCCACAACCTTAGGATAAAAAAATTGGAATAGAAACATTGCAAAAATTAAGTGGTTTGAATATTTTTAATTATAAACTGCCAATATATCTAGTGTATGTACTGTAGAGATAACTCCTTCTGCTTCCTTGGACTGCTCACAGTAATGTTCATTTGAAAGCAGGCTATGATTCTCCCCCACACAGCCCCTGAGCTTTAATCTCCTGCACAGTGCGTTTGGAAGAAGCAAACAGAATATTTTTCAGGATGCTAGAGACTCAGCATGCTAAGAGATGGATGTTGTGTGATTAGCTGTAGTCCCTAAGAGGATCAGAAGTCGTCCTAGCAGACCTGTAAATTGTCACCAGGCCCAACGTCACTAAGCACCAACTTCTAAACAGAGAACCAAATAAGAGAAGTATTTGAATTCTTTTTAAGCTTCTTCACGTTAACTTCACCATTCCTTCTCCAGCACTCACTTTTCCTTTCCTCTCTTTTTTACAGCTAAAGCAATGGTAGCCCCCCAGACCACTTCCAAATGCAATGGAGCATAAGAAGATATGTCAGAGCAAGGTACATGCTGCCTTTAATCTGTACATCTGTAGTGTTTGTAAGAGCAGCAGAATTAGGCCCTTGAAATATAGCAGAGATGTATAGAGGATATCATGTTTGAGGAAAAACAAAGCAAAAAACCTCAGACCACAGCCATAGAAAGAAAGATAATTGGTTTTTTTATCTCCCAGAGAAATTTCTTCTCATATTCCCTTGCTACCAGTAAGTCACTGGACATAAAAGGCAGAGTGATCAAATCATGTGTGGGCACCCAGAAAAAAACCATCTAGGTTATAAGCTCTCAATTTAGAAAGCTTACATCATACTCTTTGAAATGAGAGAGATTAATTAAGCTTCATCAATTTTAGTTTTAAAAAGAAAAACATCTCCTCTACTAATTAACAACATTATTTCATTTCAGACATCTTACTGGCTTTCTGGTGTTCAGGATTACATCTCGGAAACTCTCTCACAAAACAAAGCATTCATGTGACAAATTGCAGAATTTTGGTGCTTTGGAATCAGGAGGAAAATGTTGTAAACAGCAAGACTAATGTGTAAGTTAAATACCAAAGGAAATGGCGAAATCTCACAAATATTAAGCTTGCCCCACTTCATCCTTAACAGGCAAATTTTTATAGAGATTTTAGAAAAACAAGTGCTTCAACCCCCCAAAAATACCTGGTTTGCTTTACTAGAACATCATATATTCCTATATTTGAATATTTGTAACAACTGTAATTAAGCATGAACAAATATTTAAGAAAAAAGCACATTCATGCAGACAATTGATACAGGACAAAACCAGCCAGATATCAGCAGGAGGACACTTCTCATAAAACAGTTGTTTCATCTCTGAGCTCTCAGACCATCCTCAAGGGAAACCTACACGGCATTTCTCAAATCTGAGCTTTGGAATGGAGGATGCAGATTTACAAGGAACTAAACTGACATAACAGCAAAATTTCATAACTCTGCTAGATACCAAATACATCCAATGGGTCTTAAAGTAAAAATTATGGGCCCCTTATGATCTCTTCCCTCCACAGTCAACTCCTCACATTCCACCAGCTATGAACCACCTGTCTCTGATCCTTAGGCAACTGCTTTCTCATCTCTTCCCTCCGCCAAGAACACACTGTCTACTCTTTTCCTGCCTCCCCTCCCAGGAGTTATCTTCTGTTTCTGAGATGGTAAAATTGATCTCTATTTAACACTAAGAAACAGTCTTCACCTTCTATTTAGCTTTGAATACTGATGTTTTGATTTCAAACCTTAAAAAAGGCATTTGTGATCAAGAATGTGTGACTTCTCAGCTGTGTCACCTGGTCTAATAAACCCCGCAGCCTCCAGCTACTGATCTTTATTGTGTTCTTGCATCAGATACACCACCACCACTATCATTGTTCAGAGTAACAAGCACAAAAAGAAAATAGGAGTAATGAGCTCACAGAAAGAAGTTTTAGAAGAGGTATTTTTAGCAGTTAGGAAAGAAAGATCGGTGAATATGTGTGAGCAAGGAAGGCACCTACTTGTTTGAGTGGGGACACCATCGCATGTTTAAATTCAAACTACATTTAGTGATTCAATGTGCAGTTCAAATAAAGTTTTCAAAGGTACCTAGCAAAGAGTAGCACTGGGATTTCTAACCTATTTAACAGAAATTCTTTTTAAAATAACGATGAGTAAATACATTAAAGCAAACTTTTATCTGTACTTAGACCTATTCCACCTTCTCTCTGTAAATCTTTTCTTTCTACATCGTACAAAAATCAAAGTATATTTAAAAAGGAAAACACAAAATTCAGTCCCAAACTGAAAACCCCAGGTACGCAATCTCTATTTGAAGCCATGAGCATGAAGAACAAAAGTATCCACCTGCAGAAACTACTACCAGTCTTCTGGATTCTCAAATATTTAAGTATTATGTTCTACGTTCAAAGCAAAATGAATAGAGCCATTATAAAGTTGGATTATTGAAATGCAATTATCCAGAAACTGTTGATTATAGCATCAACAGGCCCTAAATATTTCTTTATTTACATCTTAATCCAATTTTGATACATTTTGCTTGCCTCAAATACAGTGTAGATACTGAAGTCTACAGTACCACATGTTGGCTATAAACAGCAAGCATCAAATTGATTGTTAAATTAGTGGTAAGTGAAAAGCTCTAAAATATGCTTGAAAATACACATCCTTCATAGAATAGTAAGGCTATTTCACAGGCCAGTTTTGGCTGCTGTTTATGAAACGAATATCAGATTTTACCATCACCAAGATAATTGTCTCAATTTACTTCAAAATTTCTTCCAATATTCTATTATTCAAAAAATGCTGCACAATAAAGAAAACAGGCAAGAACAAAAATATTTTGAAATCCTTGCTATCTTCCAGAGAAACAGTATTGCTTATCCCTCCAGTCATGACAGTGTCTTACAAAGATTCAGTTATTTTCCTAACCAGACTACTTTGACAGAGAAAGAGCCACAATTACATCACAAGAGAAGCCAGAAAATTAAAATTTAAAAATGCCTAAATAAATAAACTACACAATAATTGTTGCATCTGTGCAAACAGCCACATAACATTGTATGAATTTATGACAGCAAGCAAAGGCAAATAAATAGGGAAATCTTTAAGAACAGGGCAAGCTCATAATCATACTCCTCTAAAACACCTCCAAGCTTCTGCTAGGCTTGCTCAGGGACTTTTCTGAACAAATGGGCAATTGTGTTTAATGAATTTATATCAATTCCTTCAGCATAACATATCTGCCAATGAATTCAATTCTTCTAGATTTTTTTATAATTTCCTCACTTTTTTCCTGAAATTACCTTGGCTTTTATTTTAAATAACCTCCTACAAAAGACATTCTACTAGTTTGCTGTACTCCCACAACAGCCACAAAAGAAATCAAAATAAAATCCTCAGTAAACGTGTGTTTGAAAACACTTAGAAATATGGAGAAAACATACAACACAGATAAGTTTAGGGCAAGCAAAAGGACAATATGAATCACGGCAGAGTTCTTACAAAATTATATAAAGTCCTTTCATTTTTACCTCTGAGAATTTGAGTTTGGCTGCAAAACACAAATTGAACTGTTGCAAGAATCCTATCCTAATTTTTAAGAAGGGTTTTAAGCCTGTGACACATTTGCTGACTAATGCTGTGCAACCATGTTTGGAGAGACCAGTTCCAGCAGACAACAGATCATCCTCAAGGAAAACATTCTGTACAATGTCCTGACACACAGCCTCAAGAGACCATGCATTAGAAGGGTCCAAGTAAGAGGTCACCATTTGCTGACAAAACTATATATAAGCAATATTGAGCTAAAATTTATTGCATGCTATGCAGAATTAGGTTAAACTTATCTCACCATAAATGTGGACTGTGATCAACCACAAACACATTGAGAAAAAGAAACAAAGCAACAATTTCAAAATTTTTGATGTTTTAGCACTCAGGTTTTTGGGGTTTTTTAGGTTGTTGGTTCATATTGCACTTGGAGGTCTTTTGATAAAATACTCTAAAATCTCACTGGCAGCAAAGTGATTTTACTGCATGGTCATGAGCAAGTTAAGGTTAAATAGCCTTTATGTTGCCCTTCTGCATTTTCCTTCTTCTTCAGTCATAAAAAGGCAGCTTACAGCTTCTGAAGCAACTATGTCAAATGCTGAACTACAGAAAACAGAAACTAAGTTTTCCCAAGGATTTTTCAGCATAAAATTAAAACACATTCATGACTGTTATTGAAAGAAAAGTGCAGCTGAAAGTACTGGATTAAAGATGATAAAGCTGTACAGTGTTCTGGAAATGTCAATGTTTATTGCAACATAACAGCTTAGAAACCCTTTACAGAGCCAAGCATAACCTTCATATGGGCTTCATATTCCAACTTGAAGCTGTAATTATAGGTCTAAAAAAGAGCAGAAAAAACTAAGCCCTAAGGGGTCATAGTTTTAGCACTGTTCTCAAATAACAAATCAAAAACTTTCCAGACCACATTATAATTGACTAAGGGAAATTTCAGCCTTAGTACCCCCTCCCTAAAAACCAAACAAACACCAAGTCCCCAAAAAAGCCACATACAACCCCTTTTTTCTTTATAGACACCAAAAGACGCAGTAATCCTGTTTCAAAATCTGCATCCATGTATGTAATGCTTTCAATTGTGTGTGAAGACAAGGATATATGTCCACAAACACTACAACCACACATACAAAGTATCCCCCTGCAAATAGATACATGTACAATGCTAACACGGCGTAACACATTGGTTCCTTTGTGGTTTAAATGAGTTCTCCTGTGCCATGCTGCCAAATCCTTCCAGACTGACATTTACTGAGCAGTTTGCACACAGAGACACTTAGTGAGCAGCAAAGTGTAGGTTCTCAATCTAAAATAAATAGAACATTATTTCTCATGCTTCCACTTACTAGTTTTATTTTCCGTCTAGAGCAAAACAGAAAAATGCTTCCAAAAAAAAACCCTTTTACAAGCAGTTCTCTCATTTAGCAGCCTCATCACTGCTCTGGCATTTAGCCATCCTCAAAACGGCATTTATGGCTTCATACACCATCTCACTGTAACTGCTGTGCCCTAAACATCAAATGAAGTATTAGATATTTCCCAGGAAACTGATCAAAATGACACAGCATAAAGGGCAACCAGCAATCTAGGGTATAATAAAATAACAGCACATTAAAGAATTAGTACAATATTTGTACTCAGTTGCATAGAAACCCTGTGAAGCTACTTACGACATTGACTTCAGCACCCACTACATCCATCATACTACTACTAATTTAAATGTCAAAGCAGCTAACAGTGACTTTTCAGTGTTACAGAAGGTGCATGTTTATCATACTGAGATGCTGTGATCACATTTGATAAGGTGTGAGGAAAACCAACCAGCTGAACATTTCCAAGTAATACACATGAATGAAACCATTTTGTTTTGTCACATCTACTCCAGCTACACTTAAGGACATTGTGAGCTTGCAGACAACCTGGTAAAATTAAATGGTTGACACAGTAACATCGCTACACATGCATTTTCAGCTCTCTTGGTCAAGCATCACTAAATCCCCACCAGTCAGGACCCAGAGATGGATGATCTCATGTCTGTGCTATCAGAGGATTGAAGGAATACAATGTCCAACTGGATTTCTACTCAGAGTGGGAATAAAATCCATTTCCTTCTCTTCTGGAATTTTAAGGGAAAAAGCATATTTTCTCCCTTTACTGGAACCCCTACAGATTTCTTGCAAATTCCTGTTTTAGGGAAGCCTGCAGCTACCAGCTCTCTCTCTACTCACTGAGTACATTGGGCTTGGAGCCCTGTTTCCCTAAGTCTTCACAGGCCACGAGTCCTGGCTCTTCTACTGCCTTCATCTTTCCAGTTTGAGGCAAAAGGGGGAATAAAGCTGTGCAATGTTGATTTTGTCAATCAAGTCCTCAACTCAAAAATCTTCATAGCAAGCAACAGCTTCCACTAAGTTGATTCTTGTCCTTTTCACATTGCTGTGGCCTTCAATCCAAACTAAACCAAAATTAGATAACGATATTTGACATTTGGTAAAAACTTCTAAAAATAAAAAAGGAGCCACCTACAATTCCATTCAGATGCTCTCATCTCTAATCATCTTCCTCCTGCAGGAGACTTGTATTCATCGCCTGTACCACGCAAAAGGAAGTCTTGACAGCCACAAGTCTCACCTTCTTGCATTAAACCAGCTCAGCATCACTCTCAGCACGTGCACAGCAAGACTGTCTCAACACACAAGACCTGTGGACAGTGATCCTGAGCAGAGATGTTCATGAAGAGATCAGGAGGAGGGGACAGAATGGACACAAAAGCAGTAATGAGGAAGATCAGCAAGTATTTCAATGCATGGAAGATACTTAAAAGATCTGATTCCAAGTGTCATTTCCAGAGACAGTGAAGCACTTCTGGAGGGCTTCTTTGTTTCATTTTTCTAATATCAATAAACCAAATAAGTGAAACCAAAATTAGGACTTTAAGTTTTCTTAAGCTGGTAGCTGTAATTACTCTCCTCTAAAGACCCAATATAAATGTAGTAATTTCTGAGGAAAAGAGAATGAAACTAGGCTCGTTCCAACTAATCTTTCTCACAATTGCCAGGAATATGCACAATCAGTCTTTGTTAATTCTTTACCACAGAACTTCTCTTCAGATAAGTTTCTCACATAAGGAAGTCCTTAAGTAAAAGAGAATCGACTTTCCAGAACATCTTATCCACATCAATATATTAAAGATGAGAACTACATCTACATTTAACCTATTTTGCTGTGAATAAATTGAAACACACTGAGCACTTTCTTAAATGCAGCTAGAATTTAATCCAGGCAACCGGCTAGGAATGTTAAGCAGCAGTCTCATAACCACAGGTTTACACACACACACACACATACAAAATCTAAATTTTCAAGGCTGACTCTTTCATTAATAGGAATTGTGTTGGTATCCCAGCTCTGAAAAAAGAAACCACTGGAGCCATGTATGCTCATAAGAAACACCCATGCCATAATTCCCCCTTCCCCCCCTCTTTTTTTTAATGAGCGCTTAAACAGGAAATTTGCTTTTAGGAGAAAAAGCAACGCTTTTATGCCTAGGTCAATGCATTCTTTTCATCACAGCTGTTGAGCTCAGAACACAGACACTGTCTAGAAATAACACAGCAGAAAAATCTTCAACAGAAGGCCAGAATTTTTCCCATTAAGACATTTCTTATATTCATTTTTTAGCTGTGGAAAATGTAAATAAACTTTTCAATAGCCATATTAATGTAGCAGAATGTCTTGTTTTTACTTGGATACCCAGAATAATAATTTTCTTGCATACAAAACCTTTTAAAATATCTTTCTCTGGTACTTCCTGCCTATGCCATAACAGCTACCTTGTGCCAATTTCAAGCTTGTTGTTACAGCTTTTGAATATGTATTATCTGTAATTAAAATTTATACTATATTTTGATTCTACCTCATTATTTTTTAGGCCTTTTTTTTCTGTGTTTTATTCAATGGAATATCTAAAACTATGGGGTTTTTATGTAGCACCCCAAAAAATAGTTTCATATAGTTTATCTTCAGGCACCACCATCCATCATGTCTTTCGACCTTATAACAGCTGAACTCTATCAGAGACAATGGCACAGGCCAACCTGAGTCCAGAATGCCAAAGACATTAATAGAGTTTTTGCACCATAAGATGCTCCAGCTGTATATTCTTAAATAGATAATCAGTCAACCTCACACTTTAATTCAAAGTTGACAGAAAAGCCTAAAATTTTTACAGATCAGTAAGTTTTATAAACTTCTACAAATCCGAACTGCTGACATCAAGTAATGTTAATGCAATGCCATGCTAGGTGAAGAAATAGAGGCTACATTCAAGGTTGATCTGTCTTGCTCTATTTAACTTCTTGGTTTTATTTTCATTTTCAGAAACTCATACTATATTAATCAGGGAATATATTAAAATCATATTGCCACTATCACTAAAATAGTTTTTCCACTGTGATAAACAGAAATATGGAAGGGCTTCCACCTTCACATACGGGACTGGATGGGCACACAAAGGCACAAGGATACAGGGACATATAAAGAACAGTAGAGGGACCAAGAGGTCTCCCAGACATTTGCAGCTCCTATCACAATTTCAGTTCCTATGAAGAGATGCATATAAAGACCACAAGGAAAGGAAGTACAGAGAAGAGAAGAGAATGAGCCTGTTTATATGACAGTTCTCCCCAATGCTTCTCACTAGTGGAGTGGTTGTGGCATCCTCCTCTCTCTGGGCTGCTATAAAACACAACTCGCTTGCAGCCCCAGAAAGCAGCAGCAACCCTGGTGGTTCACATATTCCCCAGCAACTGCTGCTACTTTAACAGCCTATCTTAGTATCAATTCCACCTGCATTTGACCCTGACAAATGTCAAATGCAGCAAGCTGGAAAAATTTGTCCACAAATCCTGCACTTTCATTTATACAATATTTAATTTGGGCTCCCTTTAATAACCACAGGTAATTGTTACATAACTCGCCTCATTCAGCCTTGATGTAAAGTGTTTCATGCAGAGTGTAAATCTTACCATCTTGCCATTTGTGAAGGCATCAAAATTACTTGAAAAGGTAATCTTAACTCAAAGTTCAGTAGATGTTGTGAAATGTGATTTCTATGACAAGCTTATCATTAAAACATACATCTACTCGCATCTTACATTTAAAATGAAAACATATCTTCTGCAAATATAAGAGAGTGAAGGCTGGAGATGCACATTATGGACATGTCCTAATGTGTGCACTCCAGACCTTCAGCTGAAATCATTCTATGGGAGAAGGAACAACCTCCCTCCAGCACTTTGTGGCTAATCAGATCTACTGTAAGTATAAGGTAGCCCTACAACCAGCACCATCAGCACAACTAATGAGGCAGCAAGTGGCAGGATTTTGTGTCAGCAGCACCCACTTCAGAGGAAAAAGTACATTGAGCCCCACCCTTACTGGCAGATGAGGGCTGAAAACACAGCTGGAGACAAGCACCTTTAGCACTTTCCTGACTCAGGGTCTTCTTTCACATAAAGCTCCAGAGCAGCACAGTAGCTTTACAGAGAGCTGGAACTAACAGAAGGAGTTCCTGGTTGCTATTGCAATTACTATCCAGCATGCCAGCACAAAGAGTCCAGGATTTAAACAGCCTATTTTAAGTATCCCAGGTTTTCAGCACAGCGACAGGACTTTGCACAGTGCCTGAAGACAGGCTGTCATGCCCAAGCAACTGCAGGCAGCTGTGCTGGGCTCCTTCCAGCTGCTCTCAGCTCTGCACAAATGCCATTGCTGATAAACCTTTCTGAGAGCAGTGCTAAGCACTACTTAAACTTCAAGTGGTCATTCATTACTAATTCTTTGGGTGTACCAGAATTTTAGCCTTAAATGAAGCTATGCTGACTATACAAGCCCCAAGGCCCGCACTTTGACATAATGGCTGTGAGTAAATACATGGATATAATTACAAGGTTTTCGTTTTGCCAGGAAAAAGTGGTGTGTTTTACAGAGTAATTTCATTGTGAAATCACCTTTCTACAGTACATAAACTGAAACAAACTGTGCCTAAAACTCAAGACTTAAGTTACTAAAATTGTCATCGCTGTCATGGCTGTAATACACAAAACAGTTTTGCTAGTTTGCAAAGACCATAAAAAGACAGTGTTGTTCTGAAAGATTATTTATTCTAAGTTACACAATAGTACAAGTAGGCAGTAAGAAAACAGAGCAACAATTGTGTGTTAACATCTTCTGTAAGCTGCATTTCCCAATAAAAGGTTGATACGAATAAAAACATCTGAGTCATAGATGAAAGACAGAATTTTCTGCTGTTAAGCAGTTATCAAAGACTCATTAGGCAAAACGTGAAGAGATAAGTAAGAGGTCCCACTTGGTATTTCTACTCTAGGTTAAATAACCTGATATGACTTGGCAAGTAGAAGAAAGTTCTGTCATATTGAGATCACTCCACTTCTGCATCGCTGGATACAAACTCCTGTTAAGCCTTTAGGCTCCCTCCATTCTAGGTGTTAATTTCGACCCAGTTCTGGCCTCATTAAATACAAATCCCCAAGCATCCTCTTTTGCATAAAAAACCTTAAGTTATCACATATAAGGTCAACAAATAAGCTCACTCTCATTTTCAGATTAGTGAGAAATCAGGCTACATTTCAATACTGTGTGGTGACAGACAATTCTAGGATAAGTCTCTTATTCCCATTCCTGCTCCTTTATGTTGGGCAAATGGGCTGCAGCAGGAACAAAAGGCTGGAAAGGCCAACCTGTCAGAAATGTGTCCTTCATGCAGAAACAGTTTAACACACACCCAAGAGCAGCAGCCCTCAAGGACATGGAGGTTAAACTTGGGCACTTCCCAGATCAGCCTAGCCTAAAACTACTGCCAATTTGACAGCACCTCCACAAACACACAAACCAGGCAGACTGCTCACTCCGTCAGGCTGACATCAGCCTCTGCATCCAGAATGTAGTTGGAGGTCCTGACCCCTGGATTTTGCAGGTCAGAAATGAAGCCTGAGCCTTCCATCCCTCGCTCTCAATCTTCCCACATGCAGAAGATGGCATGGTCAGGGTAAGAGCTTCTCTGGGACTTACAAAAACATTGCAAAGGCCACTGTTTGGGCTGCAGCTAAGAAGTTCAACTGCATTACTCCTCATGAAAACTATTGCACAGGGAATTTTATCACCTTCATCATCATCATTATTATTATTATTAGCCATGATTTCTATCAAGATGGATCATAAATGACGAAATGAGAACACTGTTTTGGTCTTCACAAGAACCCTCTGAACTACAACAAAGTGGATGCAGAGATCAAGAGAGGTAATGTCTAGCATGTTACACTTGGAGAAAAATTACTCTAGTAAAACAGGTAAGATGCAAAAAAGAGAAGTCAGACTACAGCACATCAAGTTCTCTAAGAACATTTACACACATACTTTGCAATAATATAATACTTATTACAGATTTTTCTCCCTGATTATTGGGCAACTTTTTGGAAGTTAGCAGCAACAATCTGTAAGGCCTTCATTATCAAAGCTGTTAAATTTTCTACCAAGTTACATTTGCTTTTCTGTTAGCACTTATTTTACTACAACACCAAAGCAACCACTACATAACTCTTTGAGAGCCAAAACTCCAGCTTATGCCTGTAAGAGTGCCAAACATCACAGCTTCAAACTCCAAAACTACACCCAACCCAAAAAAGCACTATATATGCAACACATACAAGTTCAAAAAAACATAAATTGTGTTTAAGACCACTAAAAGCTAGTATAGTTACTCTAGTATGCTAGTATTATCTGTTACTTGATCTATGTTCACATTTTCATTTTTCAAGGCCACGTTGGATGGAGCTTTGAGCAATCTCATGTAGTGGAAGGTGTCCCCACCCACGGCAGAGGGATTGAAGCAGGATGATCTTTAAGGTCCCTTCCAACCCAAACCATTCTGTCCTTTTATGATTTCATTTCTTCAAAGCTCTCACTATTAAACATCTAAAAGAAACCTTAGCATGACTTACAGGCTCTTGAACTTGCAATGACAGAGATTCATTTGGAACAAGGAATTTTGGAGCAGCCTGCCACAAAATCCCATAAATTCAGGGTGAAAGAATAAAGGTAGCTGTGTCAGTCTAATTGCCATCCATATGTAGATATATCACAATATCTAGGGGTTTTGTCCTGTACTGCCACCTTCACCGCCACACACTTTGTTCTGGTATTCGCTTTATGAGACTCTCCGTAGGCTGTATCAAGTATTAGCCTGAAGATGAGTAAACCAGTAATACAAGGATATTTATCCTAACTTAGTGAACAAATCAATTCAAAAACCATCAGGAGAAAGCACAGTGATGGGCACAGAACCACACCACTGGGACCAAGGGTGAATTCAAGGAGTGGGATGACTTACTTTCCTTTAACGGCAACATAGTGTCAATCACTGACTACACTGCACAGCTTTACCCACAGATTTAAACCACTAGTTAAAATGACCTAATGATAACCCAAATCAGTATTATTTCAAGATTAGTATAGGGTTAGAACAAATATTATTTATATTCCCTGTTCATATGTTATTGGTTTTCTCACATCTCTTAGAAATGTCTCTTTTTTAAAGTGAAAACATAAGTTCAAACCCATGTATTTTTCAGCAAAGAATAAACAAGAAATTGATTCCTTAACGAAAAGCACTGTACAGACACAAAGCATGCAGGATTTTCAATTTAGTCCATATTAGAACTTTAATTCTTCATTTCCTGGCTTCCTTCCCAATAAAATTTCAATTTGGCATTCCATTTAAATGTGTCCTTTCAACTTAGATATGACAGGCTTTAAATTTATGCATTTCAAGTTCAGTAAAGATCAAAATATTCTATTCAAAGATCATCATCAATTAACTGATGCCCTTGAAGTAGTTTGAGCAAACTTTTCTGGGCAAACAGAATTTAAAAAAAAAAATCAATTAGCACAAAGTAAACAGAACAGAAGCCCAGGAACAGACAAAAACTCTTGCCCAACGCCTTGTACTCCTGGCTGGAATAAGCACCACCTCTAATTTCACCACAGCTGCCAGCATATTCTGAATATACAATGCAGTCACAGCTGTTTCAGTGACATTGGACCTTGCAGAAAAAGTCCTTGTTAATCCTGGTGACTGTGAGAAGTTGTAAATCCAAGGAACATCTGCCTCACTGCTAGCTGAACACATATAGAGTTTCATTTTGGTGCAAGCTAATGCCAGCTTGCAATCTGCTTTTGGCTTCACCTGTTTTTCATCAGGAAATAATCACCATATTAACATCATGAACTCCCAAAACACTTGCATGAAACAATTAACTTCAAGAGAACACATGGCAGTGCTAAACCTGACAATTACAGGGTAAGACTGGTTGAGACATGGAAGAAAGACAGACATGTATGATTAAAGATAAAGATCACCCTTAGTAGCAGAACTAAAACCCAGATAGTACATTCAAATGCCACCTACAATGGTGAAGCACCTAGGTTTTATAATAACTTAATCATTTTCCATGCAATATTTGGAATGATAACTCTCCAGATCCTTCAAGACTGAGCTTTGCTCCTGTTTAGAAATTCCCTACAATATAGAAACACAAGTTCTGCAATTCTTAGAGAAAAAGCCGTAACACATTTTATTTCATTTAATCTTTAGGTGATAGAATAAAACAAGCATCTTCAAATGAAAAAAAAATCCACAACACTTTGAATGGTGCAATCAATAGACAGCACTCCAATCCAAGCTTAGCCCCAAAGGTAATTCTAACCTCATTTCAGTTTACAGATTGCCTCTGGGACTTGAGCCCATGCTACCAAGGATGTCCAGAAATGAAGAGGCGGCTTAAAATAGTAGAATTGCAGCAAACGGAATGCAGAGTCCTTATTCAAGCCGGTATAAAAATAATTCAGGTTATCCTATTATTTCATGAGGCCAGCTATTGAGTTTATTAACAACCTTTACCACTAAGAAGGAATCAAGTAAATGCTCTGAGCAGAATACTTCAGCAATGAGACAACCAGTTTGAGATGCTGGCAAATTTCACAATACCTAAGGGTTTTCTTCTTAAATACTTGACAACTTCAGCCCTTGAGAAAGCAATCACTACAGGCAATATAATCACCACAGTTCAGGTTAGGCAAGTGGCTAGTGACAACTGGTGAAAAGATGTGTCAGACCTCATTCAAACAGCTTATCACTGGATGTGAAATCACAGGCACAAGTTCAACTGCAAGGACAGCAGAACCCAGCTCTGCCTGAAAAGAGAGAGAGGTCCCCAAATATTTTCAGCAAGGTTCCTTTTCATGTGCTATGTCCCACCTAGCAAATACACTGCTGTAATGCTGCAAATATATAACACCAGCCAGATGCAAGCTCATTAAGTACCTTGTGTCTTGCAGGAGTCAGCTTCCATAAAGCCATCAAGTCAGAGACTGTCAGGTTTCAGTGATATCCACTTGCTGTACTACCAGTCTTCCTTACAATTAGCTAGGAGATGTCACAGATCTGCCTTCCTTTAGTATCCCTAAAATCTAATTAATTTTTCCATCTAGACTAACAGCTGTCTCCCCAATCTACCTGAGAAAAGTTTATCTACAACATAAAATACTTTCACTGTTATCTAAGGATGAAAGGAATGAAAAGAAGTCTTTTTGCTTGCTCAAAGCCTCAGAGCAGAATCACTGTCACTGCCATAGAGGGATCCAAGTGCAGCCTAAAGAGAAGCTCTCCTTCCAGAGAGACTTGGACCAATAAACTATTAAAATCTAGAGGAGGTTTTTGAAATACTTAAGAATTTGAAAATCATGGCGCAGGAGCTGTTGTTTGAGAAGTTGAGATGAGGCTTTCCATTATTTCATCTTTTTAATTATTATTATTTTGATAGGTTCAAAAGAGAGGAAAAATGTTCATGTACAACTCAAGTTCACAGCAGAAACCAGAATTTAGGAAAACAGTATCTCTTTTTAGAATTCAAAAAACAAAAATTATTTTAAAAATACAGCTAGTGCTTTCAAAAGAAGAAACTTTATTTCAACTGATAGCCAATATAACTCCTTTTCAGCCCAAAGCAACAAGGCCTAATCTTCCCACAAACAGGGCTGTTTTCACATAATTGGAGGAAGTCTCTTCTATCTCTACAAGCCACTGTGAATTTTACACAACCTATTGAGGTTTAGCACGAGAATTTGATTAAATTTTTGCAAACATTGCCAGCCTCAAAAATGAATGCAGCATTCCAAATTACAGAATATTCGACAATGGTACCCCACAACAAGCACACAGGAAGGCAAAACTGAATGAACTGCAGGTGTCTCATTAGTTCATAAATTTAGTTCAGCACCACTGTAAATACTCCCACCCTCCTCACAGAAGGAACCACACAAAACTGAGGATGCTTCTAGTTCTGAAGGAGAAGTGAGAAGTGGGTACATAAGAGTTCACCTAAACTCCTGATAAGCAAACAGGAAAAAAGAAGAAAAACCACTGCTGGTTTTCTTCCCTATACTTGATCTCAGTCTCTCAAATGGTTGAAACCAATAGCCATGTGAACAATAAAAAACAGCTTAAGAGTTTAATAAAAAGAGAAAATGTTTTCCCGTTCCCAGTGTGACCTCAGCCAAAATGAAGCATATGGTGGTAACGCTACGAACAAACCACCCCTGAAAATGGGCCTGAAAACACAAGGAGCTACAGCCTATTTTTGTAAGTATCTAATGTTTTGAGATGAGCAGCAAGACAGTTTCCCCATGTCCCATCTTAACAACTCAATAAGGTACTTTTGCGCTCAGTACAGTATCAACTGAGAGGCTTCTCTAAGTCTATCCTATAATCTGGAGGAAAACATGTGAAGCCAGCCAATACGGCTTCTACCTTCCAGGAAGCATAACCTTTTTCAAATGAATGTGAAATTTGGAAAACTAACAAAAAAAAAGGACAAGTATGGTCAAGTCCTGAAATTCAAACTTAATAGAAGTTAATCCTAAAGCAAAGTGACTGTGAACATACACCTGTAGACATTCAATCCTAAAGTCTGCTCTGCTTAATAATCTTTTGAAAGGCTTAGCCAATTTGTTTCAGCATTTTATGTTACAACACTCCACTTTCCAAGGCAGGACTTCAGAGAAATTACTGACGAAAAGCAGGCAGGACTCAAGTAATGAAAGTTTTAATGGTAAAAAAAAAGCAATTAATAAGTATATCCACGTATCTAGAACACAAAGAAATTAGCCTTGTATCTTACCAATAATAAATTCAGTTATCTCATAATGCTACCTTAACTCTAATGGTTTGGGTTTTGGTTTTTTTCTTTTGCTGCCAGCTTTATCAGGTGCTGTTTACATGGCTTGGGCATCACAATTTGAAGTCCAATATAGATCTCCCATTTGCAAAAACTGGTGTGAAAAACTATGCACCCATTGTTGTAAACTATTTTCAGATCCTTCTTCAGCTGAAAATACTATGAAATTACCTAGTAGCACTTTTTAGGCTGGCGACAGCTGCAGAATAACTATTCAGCTAGTTTTCTGTAACTTGATACAAAGAGGTTTCTGTGATGCACAGCCGAATCTCTTCTTGCAGAAGAATGTGACAAAGAACAGAACAGACATTAAAATAATACCAGTAATTATAAAAAATGGATAATCTCTAGACAGACCTACAACTCAGAGAAGTTTCACTGATCTAGGACAATATTCAACTGCAGCCAGAGATTACCATATTAAATATTTAATCCAACAAATAGCTAGCAAATCCATCTAGAAGCATATCAAAATCATGCATTCCTTATGCAAGCAAGTATTAATATATCCTACCAATTAATTCACATTCAACTTGAACAGGAAAACAACTGAGACACACAGAGTAAAAGTACTGTTCTAGGGCTTTTTCCTGAATCAGAACAAGAGTGTACACATGAAGTAGGCGAACAGTGAAACTGTCTTGCTGCTCATCTCAAAAGCAAATAAAAAATGAAAAAAAGTAAGACTTGAACAGTTGTGATGGTGTTTTTTTATTAAAAATTGTCAATTTCCGCACAGTCTCGGACACCATGTCTATGAAATCCCTAAATAGTCAAACACTGGAAACCTGACGTAATTCTGCCACTAACCTGCTGTGACACTGTGGCTACCAAGCTTCCTACATAATTTGACAAGATTATTCCATTGCACGGGGGGGCAGAAAATCAGGCAATCCAATTCTAACCAAGTGGCTGTGTTAGTGCTAGAGCTTTGTAAAGCATTTTCTACATTCTCTATTCTCACATGCAGTGCTGGATCACATGGATTTCCTAAGTGGACGACTGCTGTTTGTATATGAGGAGACCTGCTTAGAGGTCCTTAATACTCTGCTGGCCCCACTTGGTGAAAAGAGCTGGAAAAGATATATCAAATAATCTAAGAACTGTACACAGAGTGGTCAAACAAATTGCTTTTCCTGCCACCCTGGTCACCATACTACTACTACTTCTAATAAAGAAAAACATGTGTTCATAGTATCAACAGTGACATCACAATTCATCACTTTTACTTTGTCCCACCTCCTTCTCCCTTTCGTTTCCTCTGTTGTCAACATGTTACTTGCTTCTTTTTATATAATTTCAGATTAAATCTCACCTTTACAGAGCAGCTTACCTTGGGATACCAAGATAATAGTGGGACTTGCAAAGTTTTCATCTCTGAAGTGAAGAAAGTGACAGACCTTAGAGAAATATTTATTTCATCCACATCCATAAGTGAGCTAATGCAGAATTCAAGTGGGAACACTATTTCCAACACAAGAGCCTGAGAAATAAAGTTCAGCAGAAGTTAAAGAGATAAGGTGTGTGGACCAGAAATAAAATGAAATCCAGCTTGAATACAAGTATAAAAACACACCTCTGGGAATAGAGCCTAAAATATAAATGTACTTGGTGAGAACTATTGCTTAAAGATTATGAGTAGTGGCAAAAATTCAAATACAAGTATTAAATGAGCTGCACTATTATGGAAGCTGAATGATTTGTGTGATAGGTAAGCGGGACATTTATCACTCTTCAGGGCTGTAACAGTAGTGAAACTTTCCTTTCATGCCCCTTAAAGCAGCTCTCTGCCCTGGAGAAATAATTTTAAACCATTCATAAAGTGTTCAGTTTTATTCCTTTTACTGCTTTTCTACCATTAAAGAGGATCTTTTCACTTCATCCCCCTCTTCTCTTGGCCCAAAATATACTGTTCTTTCCTTTCTCTTAAAAGATCCTCAGTCCATCAGAGCTGAGATGGGAACGGCATCAAAAATCATCAAGACACTCAATAAGACAAAAACAGTAAAGGAGAAGTAAATAGAACATCCATTAATGAACTGTAGATGATTATCCAGTGACTCACAGGACAATAATTAGTCAAAAAAGCCAAATTCAAACAATTTGAAAGAAAAGTGAGAATCTTTCTAAAGTGTTCGAACTTTATGACCAGATATATTTCTTGCGGAAAAGTCTTATAATTATAGTCAAGTACTTTACATTGAATTATTATAGAAATTACCTGAAAACTACATCAAGAATACCCTAAGGTATATTCAAACTTATTTTTCCATCCTTTCTCATATAGCCTTTTAAATTATATTAAGAATATATTCACCCCTTACATGATGGATTTTAGGCTACTCTTTAAAGATCTTTTCATACTTAAAAAAACTGTAAGTCTGAAAGGTACTCAAAATGTAGTGACATTGGGCTATATGAGTCTCTACTTTAATCACAATATCATTAAGCATTTATTGCCACACCAAGCAAATTTCCTTTCCCTTTCCAAGGGTATAATTGGAAAATCAGCCCTAAGAAGCAGCATCCCCCCCCCTCCAAAACTGGAAAATCATCAGACCCTTTGGAATACACAGCATGGAACTTTAAAAAATCCAATGAAAGGTAAATTACTTGTGCTAAAACATGCTTGGCACACATATAAAAGAATCCAAATATTAAGAACAAGAAACTAAAAGGGAAAGAATGTACTCGATTAGAAGACTCACGTTTTGCAATTCTCATTTTAAAAAGATTTCTGCATTCAAAGTACTAATTGACAAGGAGGCTTGTTCCCGCAGCTGGTACAGTTCACTGTACAGTTCCAAAAAACTTCAAATTCCTGGTGCTGTGCCACTGCTGTCACATTGTAATACAAGAGCCAGTCTCACAGCAAGTATCACTTAATAGACCATAAAACCTTTGAAAACTACAAATGCTAAAGAGGTGTGACTGCAGATAAACAAATCATCTAGAAATCTTCACTTTTTTTTAGGATGGCATCCTCTTACCCAGCCCCAGGTTTGATTTTAGGTAACTGAAATTAAGCCCATTAAAAAGTTTCAGGGCTACTTTAAGAAACAAACTAAGAAAGAAAGTTCAGAATGGTAATTTCAAGTCTTCTTCCTAGATGCCTCTAACTCTGGGAAATCTGCCTGCCTGCTTCTCTGCTTAAATGCATTGACTGGACTCCCATACAGCTCTGGTGCAGTTAACAAAAATAGGAAACCAAACCTTCACTTCTCATGTCTTTCATGAAGGGGGCATTTAGAGAGACAAAAAGAAGGGAAATCAAAAGAAGAAAATCAGTTTCGACACTTCCATAATGATTTGCTCCAAAACATGGGTTTAGACCACGTTTACTTGAGAATATATTTCTCTTGTACATTAAAAACAGTGTTTATACATTTACACTGCTTAAAAACCCAACAATGACATTAGAAACCATGTCTACTAGGCTGAATTCTGCACTGACATTGAGCTTTGAAAATGCTTTAAAAATTAAAAACAAAAAACCCCAAAACAAAAACAAACAAAACAAAACAAACACCAAGAGGGTGCATTAAGAAGCAAAAAATCTTAAGGTGTACTGAGAAACATGATGGCTTATTCCATGCTTTTCAGCTGCCATCTCCACATCTGTGGGTCAAATGTGTCCCTTGCAATTCATCAGTGACTCAGGAATTACACTAAGGACAAATTCCATTTCACAGGTCGGGTTTTGGATGAAGCTACAATCTGCACATTCAGTAGAATCACTGATACAACACAGATTGCTATTTTGCTGCAAAATTTCTTGTAGGATGGAGAAAGAAAGAAAAGATAATCTTATAATACCGCTAGCTACTCTGCTCTTTACAATACCTAAAACAATTTTCTTCCTTTTCAGTCATTGTAAAAGCATTACAGAGTCCCTTTTTACCAAAGGGTTCTACTATGTTGCATGAAAGTCACTAAGGATTGAAAAAACCCCAGTAGTTTTCCTTTTCCAAGGCTATGTAAACCCCCCAATCAAAATCAACTCCTCTCCCTCAGTAAGGTGCCTGTAACACATATCCCTAATTACAGGGTTATTCTCGGCATGTCCAGCAAGATGCCAGCAGCGTTTGCATCTTTCCAGCTGTGCATTGCTGGGGAAGCCAATTTGAATCTAAAAAACTTGGTAACGTCAGATTCAAATGAGGTCCATCTTGTTGCTTGGTATTTTCTACAAACACTTTCTGGTTTCTGTCCCTCTGTGGTTACGAGCAGCTTGTGTAAAGCAGGTCCACATAGTCCCTCACTGTCTTTTCCTGGAGAGGGTTGTCATGTCCAGTTTCATCCATGAAGAAAAAATTATTATCCAATTAGATTTATACACAGAGACATTAAATACAAAATACCTTCATTTTCCTCATGTAGTCAAATAAAATAGTATTCATCTCTAAGATGAAAATGGGAAGAGTTTTCCTAAGCATCAAAAGAAGAGCATTTCTTAAGCATCAAAAATAGGTAAAAAGAAGACATAAAACAGTCAAAAAAGAAAACTGAATTGAAACTTGGCCTAACAGGATTTCTGTCTCTGCATGAGTTAGGTCTCTCTAAAATAATTTTTTTTTTTTAATGGTTCTTATACAGGCTGTCTCTCTGTTCTTTAGGAACCCCTGGATTTTAAATTATATTTATGTACAGGAAGCAAGAAGTAATTCCTCTAGGGTTTGAACAGTGGTTTTGACAAGATTTACATAATTTAGACTCCCTTTGGCTACAACTTCAATCTAAATGGAACACTTCAGAAACATGACAATAGAGTGCAGTACAAAATGACACCATAATAAAAATAACTACTTCCACTGGTTGAACAGAAAAGTCTTGGGCACTGAACTTGTTCCAGGGAAGGCTTTTTGCCTGTGCTGTTAGAGGTCTTCCTCAGGCTTGGGGTTTTTTAAAGAAATTTTTAAAAGTCATTACCATAAGGTTTCAAGACCAGATTTCCACACAGTTTTTCAGTAGGAGTAGTTTAGCGAAGTCTTAAATGGATCTGGAACCCCAAAGCCTCATTAAAAACAGTAGCCAAATCCAAAAGGCTGTCTTACTGGCTTGCCTTAATAAAAAGTTTCCATTCCAAGATATAAGCTTCAACACTAACAAGAGAATTTGAGCAATCCTATCTCTGCATGCAGTTTTCAGTCTCCATTGTGCCACTTCTCCTGTGCCCAGTTCTGAATGGCACACAGGGGTCCAGTTTTAATTCCCACAGCCAACACAGAGCAGCAAGAAAGTGTAAAATACAATTCCTTGCAGTATTTCCATGGCACCTGTGATGCCTTATCAGGCCTCCTATAAACAGAGACTAGAAAGGAGTAAGAGAATAAAGGTAGGTATTTACTTGAAAGGCCTTCAAAGGTACACCCTGGGGAGCCAGAGGCTATTGCCAAGATGGACCCCAAGATGGACAACAGGTCCTGAGTTCTTCACACCTTTATAGGTTTGGTTAATTTGCATATCAGGGTTAATTCTCCAATTAAAGCTTCAGTTTAATGATGTAATTTTCTCTCTGCTTGTTCCCCTTTAGAAGCTTTTGGTTTATAGTTTTTGGGCCTAGGATGGTCTGGGTGTCCTTGGAGAGCAGGCCTGGAGAGGCTTTGTTATGCCTACCTAGCATGAGAGAGCAGAAATTAACAGGCTACAAGAAACTTCAGAGTTACACACTAAGCAGTACAGAATTTGAAAAATATAAAATATATAAAATAGAAGTTAAAACCTAAGGCATGACCTGAGTAAACAGCATTTGAAGTTGGGAATCTATTCCCACTGTTTTGCATAAGCATACCCTACCATTCCATCAATGTACACTCGGCTAATACAGCTCTAATCTACTGGTTTTGTCTTTCTGAATAACTTCTCTTTACTGTAAAGAACCTCTCTCACTCCTTCATGTATATAACAAGAAAAGTCTGACTTCACTATTAAACAGCTGGCCTACACTTCCATATCCAGGCAACAACCACTTTAATCACCTCATCACGGGAATTTTTAATTCACATAATTGCAAATTCTATGGCCATTATGTTATGGTCAACAAAAACTGTATAACCCATCAAAGACAAGTCACTAGCAAAATTGTAAACTCCCGTAAGTTAAGCATTTCAGTTCTAATACCTAAGCAAATAAATACTACAAAAAATGCTTTTTCTTTTAATTTCAAGATTTTAACATTGATGCAGCTCAAAGGACATACTAGTTCAGTGTGGGATGTTGCCAACAATGCAGAGGAATCTGCAATCAAAACAGAATCTAGAGTGTCAGAAAAATAAATTTCCAAACCATGCAATGGTACTATCCCTACTGCATTTCAAGGCCACCATGCCACTTACTCACACTTAACAACATCCCTCAGCTCCTGCCTCTATGAAAGTTGAGGGCAGACAAGCAGAACACTGGAGTTACTGCCAAATGAACAGGTTAGACCAGTATTGGCTCTTTCAAATCAGCAAGGTCCTTGTGTACCATTTCACAGTGAACTTGATGTCACATAGAGAGAGAAAAGACATTTATCTCACTTCCTCTGCCACTGCTTCTAATGATTTAATCTCACACTTGATTACCTCATGTGAAGTCTGACCTTAAGAACTGCCTGGTGACAGAGGAAAGTGGAAGAAGATCTCATGTAAACCAATGGCCACATTTTCTCCCCAAGTTTCTGCTTCTCATTAGCTCACCAACTCTGAAAAGACAAATAAAATTATTGTACTAGTTATGCCTGCACAGCTGGCAGGGCAAGGATTCAAGAACATGTCTGGTGTGTCCCATAATTCAAACTTTGTATATTTATTGCGCAAGTCAAGCTTTTTCTGCCCCACCATGTTCAGTTCTGGAGCTTCCTCAACATCTACACTTCAGCCTACTTGTGAATCCCAACAGGCTGAAACTTGGGGATTTGCTCAAAATGGAGCAGACAGACACAGAGGCAACTGTTACCTCTGCGAGCAAAAAAACTTACTCAGTTTTTAACACTCTCCTGTCTGAACATGTCAGTCTTCAAAGTGAGAACACCATGAGAACAAAATGACCTAAAATAGCAGATTTTCTGCAGCTAAAACCCTGAAAAACAACCAGTAATATCCTTATAATCATTTGTAGTACCAAAAAAAAAAAAAAAAAAAGCAGCTACAAGAAATTTGGCATTACTCCACAATTAAATAATTTAAATTTCTTGCTTCACTTAAGAGTATTATACTCCTACTATGTTTAATGAATGAAATTTCACAACAGCAGCGACTGTCTGTCTGTCTTTTAAAGTTCTCAGACAGCTGAAATCTTCTTTCTAGTCATCTATTTTGTAACTTTGATCTGGGGAGTAACACAATCATAACATAAATGTAGCTCTATAAACTCCAAAAACATTCTTTAATAACAGTCTCAGTCATTTGGGATATGCTTCTTAAGAGCTTTGGGGATTTTTAAAATAGATTTTTTTAATCAGCAAAATTGACATTATCAAACACTTTATATTTTGCTCTCTTCTGTACAGCAGTTCTAATTTTCATTTCTGTTATTTCATTTCATAATTTTCAAGTGCTGCAGAAAGCTGCATTACAGAAAAGCTGAAGTAGCAAGCATCAGTGTCTGGCATCAGGGACAGGCAGTCACATCAGATTCCTAAAACCAGTACAGCAGATACATTTAGGCAACCATGTATTTGCTTACCAACAGTTTGAAAACAGAGATGAAACTGATTTGAAAACGATTTTGTGCTTTTGAACTCTCTGCTAACACAGGTAGAAAGAAAGACAAGGGAATTCTTTTTAAAAATGGAATTACATGCTTAAACTACCAGTGAGAAATTCACACTTCTGAAAGAAATATCTATGTAATTCACAACATTTCACAAGACAGGTGAGAATACTACTCTCATCCAGGTCAGAAAAATTAAACAAAATAAGAACCACAGAATCATTTAGGTTGGAAAAGACCTTTAAGATCATTAAGTCCAACCATTAACCCAGCACTGCCAAGCCCACTTAAACCATGTCCCTGAGTGCCACATCCACACACCTTTTAAATCCCCCCAGGGATGGTGCCTCAACCACTTTCCTGGTCAGCCTGTTCCAAGGCTGGACAACTCTTTTGATGAACAAATTTTTCCTGCTATCTCATCTAAACCACCCCTGGCACAACTTGAGACTCTGTCCTCCTGTTCTCACCCTTGTTGCCAGGGAGAAGAAACAGACACCCTCCTTTCAGGTAGTTGTGGAGACCTTACTTACTCTAATGGTCCCCCATTTTGAAAGACCATCAAGGACAAGACAGAACACACTATTTTGGGACTGCATACAGTGAAAAAGTATTTTCACATTCACAGAAGTTATAAAAAATGAACCAAAGCTCATCTGTTTCACTTGGATTCCCCTCAAGGCTCAGTGCTGTTGCATGCAACAAAACCACTTTTTAAATTTCCTTTCCAAGCAGAGGAAAAAAATAAAGGTCTACTAGCCTGAAGCAGGTTTTCTTCTAGCCATGCCCACCCTTCCCTCTTCTAGAGACAGATTTCTGTCATGAGGTACCAACACTTACAGTGTTGAAAGAAGAAATATTACCCTTTTCTTCAAATAGTTGCTCTTAGATGAACAAGCCTGAATTTTGAATTAATTGCTTTGATTAAGTAAGTTGATCAAGCTTTCGATTTGCTGGTTCCAAGGCCAATCTTATCCTAAATGATTAGAGTTAATAAAAAAGTAACATAAGAATTTGGTAATGATTTTACAAGGAAACATTATAAATACACTAAAAACAGCCTGCAGAGCTTGCGCTCTTATTACAATTATTTGCACTATCTTAAAACAAAGGAGAAAACCCTGTATTCCTCTCTGGCCTGAACTTGGAACAGAGTTCATACCACTGGTGGACAAATAAGTTTGAAAAGCAACATTTTTCTGTTAGAACACAGTTTCCATTCTACTCAAATTATTTACTCTCTCACTTTAGCAGAGGCTTAATTAGAGGAATAGAAGAAAGGGATATTTAGGTGTTTTTGGGGACCTAAAAATGTCAAGTACATAATAGTAAAAGTATTCTTAATTATTGCATATATTGCATATTAGGCCTACTGTGCATTTTCGTTACATTTAGAATTATTAGCCTTATTTATCTGCACAAGGAAGACAAGGGGCACAGCCCAGCTGAATGCCACAGGGGCAGGCTGGGGGAAGGAAGGACTGCAATACATTGAGGCATATATTCGAGCACAAGTCTTTTCATTGCACCAGATTTTTCTGGTTTATTATAAAAACTGAAAGAAATGGCCCTGGGATCCGCAATTCATTCCTATGTGCCAGGGTATTATTTGATCTGTATATGTAGATTTCCAGACATGATTTCCCAGCTATTGCCAAGGCCATTAGAAACCATCTTTCTTCACTAGAGTGTAGGTCTCCTAGCATAGCAATATCCTTATGAATTCAGACAGCCAAATCATGTGGAGAGCCAATTCCTAAAGCCAGCTATATTATTTCTATTATCTCTTTACAAAGAAAAATTATCTTTTTGTATCCTAGCTATATCTGTAACTACTCGGACTGCTCTCCATTTCTTTTTTAAATTTATCCATCCATTCTTCACATGCAAAGCCCACAGACATAATTAGTGAACGTCCTTTTAAGGTACCCTGAAGCAAACAAGTCTGCTTGCACATGGAGAGCATGAGCATAACAACTCAAAGTAAACCATCCCTCTTTCAATTTTCTGCTGTTAGCTAAATGTTGAGAGAATAATTCCCCCAAGAAGAGATTGGGATACCTAATCTGTGGCTGGGAAACTGCTGCCATTTATATCTGATAATTTTTAGCATCTCATTTTAATTCTACAAGAGATTGACTCCAGGAGAAGCAGGAGGAAGAAAAAAAAAAACAAAACTACCACACCTCGGAAGATAAAATATAACAGGCTTCAAAAACAACATAGCTACTATAAAATTTGTGGATAATAATTTTTTACTTTACAGTCCAGTGAACAGTACAGAAAATATACCCACATTTGCAGAATCTGAAAACATGAAACCATGTCTCAATCCTTCCCACAGCCCTTGCAAACAGGATGATTTTTCACTCAGCACCTATTCTTCTCTCCTGTTCACCTATTCTACTCTAAGAAAGAGAACATGATTCTGAAACACCAAAGGACCCTATTATCACATAGGTTCATTTCAAAGTGAAACCATTAGCGTCCCTGAATTCATAGAAATTGCTTTGATATCACATAAACATTGTAGAGAAAATATTTGGGCATTAAAGCATAGCAGAACACCAGGCAAACTCTACTTTGCCTGGATTGTGTGGACAGCAGAGAGCTGGTAACACCTTCTTGATCTGAGCTACCCAATTCCATGGAAAGCTGAACACATCTACGTGAAACAGATTGGTGGGAAACATCCCCAAGCAAAGCCCTACCCTAGACACAAATCACATCTTTGCTTCCCAGTGTATCAGCACATTTACATGAAGAATAAGAGGCTGATAAAGGAGGAGTTCAGACAAGAGAACTACTTTATATCCAGAAGTATTCTCCTTAGTGCAAGGGAAATACCACCTGCTGATACACAGCTAAAACCCAAGTGTCCTCTCTCAGAAGGCAAAGCACAATTATTTCAAGATATTAACAAGCCTACACCTCTGGTATTCAACATGACCCAAAGCATTTACATATTTTGCATAGACAAATATTTCAGATAGTTTACATGGGAAAGCATTCACGTTAAATGTGTTCTTCATGATAAATGTAGCAGCTCAAATATGAGAATTTCAGTTAATTATCAGTTCTTAGGAGAAAGAGGCAGGATAACTAACTATTCATGTTAAAGAAATTAACTTTGCCAGTAAATCATGAAGGTTCCTTAAGAAATAGGGGAATTTGAAAATGCTTTAAAATTTACAGAGGGTGAAAAAAAATATATCCCTAATCTGGCCTCAGTCAATTTACTTTTCTTTAAAAGACCTTTCAGAAAACTGACTCTAAGCAGCACTTTCCATCAGCATTTCAGACGTCTCAGCAGAACACAGAAACCCTTACTCCATGATGCCCTGAGAACTACAAGAAACTGTAGTTTACCTGCACAGCACATTGAGGGACACAAAAACTGAAAAATTCATACTGGAGTGTGAAAGCACTCACAACTTGTAGCACATGCTAACATCCTTCACCTTAAATAGATTATTCTAAGCCATTTATGAACTTGGAGTAAAGAAAAAGAGTCAATTTAGCTTTTTAGAATGTGTTTTGAAAAATAGTAAAGACTGGCAGGCATAGGATGAGCCATGTGCTGCGGTGGTGCACTTTTCTGGATTGCAGAAACAGGGAACTGTGGTATTTCTTCACATGCTTAAGACAGGAATAGAAACGCTTACTGCTATGCAATATGTACCATATATTGTTTTCCTGTAGCAGCAATTCTGGCAGTTTGAACATGCAGTTTGTGATGCCTTCTAAAATGTTTATCACTGCTTCCCTCCCCTTCTGTCCTTCCAGGTACACACGGCTCTGCTTGCACACATACAGACATAAATTCAAATATCTGACTGAAAAAGCAACACACTGGGATGCCACATTTATTTTCTCAGGCAACCATTTAGCACATAAAGGGAAAGCAGTCTGCTGCATGCTTACAGAGCCTCATGGACTAGCTGATCTAGGGCAAATCATCTCAAATCACTTAGAGCAAAGATAATGGTTCTCTCTCTCTAATGCAATCAGCATGCTGCTTAGAGCACAAATTTGCTGGGGTGCTTGCCAGCAGAACAAACCTCATACACTGAAATATATATCCAAATCAGTATTTCAATTTAAAACAAAGATTTCTCCAAAGAAAATGACTGAGTTCAGAGAAGAATTTCCAAATCACTTTGTTCATATTTTGAGAATGTTTAACACTAATTTTTCCACTTGTAAAATCCAGTTACCACGAAGATTAAACTTAGTTTATTTCTATTAAGTAGTAGGAGATGAAGGCATAAAATATGATATCTAGAGATTTTCTATGTTTTCAGTCACTACACCCTGCTTCTCTGCAGATGAAACAATGCTTTGTGCAATAGAGCAGATGGGAACAATGCTACAGTCTAAAGATCAGGGGATCTAGAGCAACTCTTTGAGGCTACGAATTAGAAATTACAACACAGCAGAACAGAGACTGTGAGAAATTGTAAGGTTAGTTTGACTTGCTCATTATACTAAGGATACTAAAAATGAGAATATAAAAGCATTCAGTCCCACCTCTGTCCTGTGCAAAACACTTTTATACCAAATTTTGAGACTACCAGCTCAAAAGTTGCTCAAAGGAAACAAATAACCTCACCCATCCCTATCAATTGAACACACCAGATCAATTCATTTGCTTTCTTCTGCCCAAATTAGAAATGGGCAAATGACAAATTTCAAAGAGTCAGGGAAGTTGTGAACAGAATAGGAACTAAAATGAGAAAGCTGATACACTTTCCTGACAATCTATGAAGACTTTACGCATTACAGTTAGAACGTCAGCGGCCTTTGCCTATTATGCCAGAACCTCATGAGGCATTATGAGATGCAGATCTGCTGGCTGAAGTCAAGCTGAACTAATTTAAAACCAAGCAAGATTCAGCTGCCTTTTTGTCTCCTGACACCTTTTGAGCATTTAAACCTTTTGGTTGATGATACTCAAAATGACAATTATAGAATACCCCGAGTGGCAAGGTACCCACAAGGACCATCAAAGTCCAACTCTTGGCCCTGCACGGGACACCCCAAGGGTCAGCCTGTGCCTGAGAATATTGTCCAAACTCTCCTTGAACTGTCAGGCTTGGTGCTGTGACACTTCCCTGGGGAGCCTGTTCCAGTGCTCAATCACCCTTTGGGTGAAGAACCTTTTCCTGGTATCCAACCTAAAACTCCCCTGACACAACTTCAAGCCATTCCCTCTGGTCCTGTCACTGGTCACCACAGAGAAGATTCCAGTGCCTGCTCCTCTGCTTCCCTCACAAGAGAAGTATGGGATTGTAGTTTGCAAAGAGGTCTCCCCTCAGCCTTGTCTTCTCCAGGCTGAACGGACCAAATGACCTCAGCCACTCCTCACACACCTTTCCCTCAAGCCCCTTCACCATCCTCGTGGCCCTCCCTTGGACCCTCTCCAATGGCTTAATATCTTTTTTATATTGTGGCACCCAAAACTGCTCCCAGCACTGGAGGTGAGGCCGCCCCAGTGCAGAGCAGAGCGGGACAATCCCCTCTCTTGCCCAGCTGTCGATGCTGTGCCTGATGCCCCCAGGACACAGCTGGCCCTCTTGGCTGCCAGGGCACTGCTGACTCACATTCAACTTTCCATCAGCCAGGACCCCCAGGTCCCTTTGCACAGCGCTGCTCTCCAGCCTCTCATTCCCCAGTCTGTCCATACATCCAGGGTTGCCCCATGCCAGGCGCAGAGTCTGGCACTTGCTCTTGTTGAACTTTGTACAGAGGATAAGCAAGATGGAGGCACCATCCTGTTACTGCTAAGCCTACAAAATAATAAAACTAAAACCAAAACTAATAAAGCACAAGATACAACAATTATTTTTGTTTTTAGAATCTATAGCAAAATAAGTAAATCAATTTGTTAACGCTGTTATCACTAATCAAAGTGTCTCCTGCCTGAGCATGGAATTTTCACCTGATGTAGCTGCTGACCTTCAAGAAAAACACCACCTGTCAATACAAACGTAAGTGTGCCACACCTGCTGTTCAATCCTCCAACTGAACAAAATACTGCTGGCAATCCAGGGATTGACCTTTTGCTTTAATCCTTCACTATTATTTCTCTATGTGGAATACTTTAAGTAGATGCAGTTTTTCACTCCAAATATTTTTTTTTCTTCATGTAAAAATCGTTTTTTCTGCGTCCACAAACAACAGCACATTTTATTTATTGGCTTTTCCTCCCATATTTATATTATTTCACATGATAAGCTACATACTAATAACTAAAGAGTGGTTTATTTATGAGTAACACAGTTATATATACTATCTACTTATTCATGGCAAGATTAGAGTATGAATTTGGCCTTCCACAGAATATTCCCAAATCAAAATACATCAAATTAGTCACCAGAACCAAAAATAAATACAGTTGAAGAGACCTAAATCTACAAAATTATTCCTGAGAGCAGCTGCCAGATTTTCTGTATTGCCAACAATTAAAGCTTCTGTCCTAGATGGTTCAAAGACAAAATACAGAAAGGGGCTTTTAAAAAACAAAGCCAAAACAACCCATCCAAAACCAGGAGGAGAAGGTGGGTAATTGTGAGTGTCATAGGTTAGCAAGCATAGTCCCGGAAGGGACGTCCTTGCTAAGGGGTGCTTACAGTTTCCTCTGGGAACTGATAGAACCTATCAGCTGGCCAGTTTGAATATGGACAATTCTCTAAGCCACTTAAAGTTGTGATCACCTCTGTGATCCACATTTAAGAATAGGCAAACTCCCCCTCCAAGCTCTCTCTCGTTTCCGGCGCTGGCACAGGTGGCTGCAGGCCCCGTGTGGGGGCCAGCGGGCCCGGCCAGGCCCTGCTTGGGCCAGGCCGGGCCGGGCCACGGCCATCCTGAAGCCATGGACCTGTTCCAGCCATGGAACCCCCCCCACTGCCTTGCCGTGGGCAGCCGGAGCGGCTCGGCTCTCCCCCCTCTCCACTGCGATAAGAAAAATTCAACATTCCAGCTGCAAAGCTGCAAGGCTGAGGTGAGAGTAACCCTTTTATTGCTGTGAAGAGCTGAAAACCTGAGGGAAGAGAGAGAGGAGATGCTTAAAGCTGAAATTCTGTTGTGAAGCTATGATATATCAGAGTATCCTGTTGTAATTTCATGAAGATATGGGGGGTGGAGTGTTCAACTCGTGAGCAAAAGCACCTGCGCTGAGATAGGCAGATGCTGACGCAGCTGTAATTTCATGAGAAGTTTGGACAGGGAGAGATGAACCAGATGAGGACTTTTGCTCCAAACGGGAAAGGAGAAAACCTCAGTCCGTAGAGATGAACCAGATGAGGACTTTTGCTCCGAACGGGAAAGGAGAAAACCTCAGTCCGTAGAGATGCTCCCAGAGATAGTCCTAAAGATGAAGATGATGAAGACCCTTTGCTCCCAGGGAAGGAGAAGGGCCTCTGTTTTTGTTTCTGAACGGCTCAACCTTAAAATTGTACCCCAAAAAACTTCAAGAGTGGACCCTCGAAGGCAGTTGCGGGAAAAGCTGCAAGTCGGGGGAAAGGACTCACACGCAGGCAGAGAGACTCCTCTTCCTAAATGGACTGAACAATATTTGGAAGTGGGCGGCTGTCTCGTTGTGATAATGTTTTCATAGCATGAGCAAGAAGAGACTTCTCTTTCTAAATGGACTGAACAAGGTTATTATGGAAGTGGTAAACAGACTGAACATCTCAAGGGTTGTCTTTTCACATTGTCAGTGGGAGAAGGGAGGAAGGTGGGGGGAGGAGGAGAGTTCTGAAGGTGGTATAATTTTTTTTCTTCTTTTAGGTCTGTTAATAAACTTCTTTATATTCTTTCAAGTTTGGTGCCTGTTTTGCATTTCTCCTAATTCTTATCTCACAGCAGATAAACAGTAATGAGTATTTTGGACCAAACCACTACAGTGAGTGACTGAGACAGAGACCCAGACCGGCAGGAAATCGGAATCGTTTATTCAGAGGAAGGAGCTGGTTTTATACACTTTTCTAAGGCACAGTATTTCCTTATATGGCGTGACCTATCCCATGCTGCTACATCAGCAACACATTTTCTCAATGTCCTTCTATGGGGTGATCACTCGCTGTTCATCCATCTGTCAGCTCCCGGCGGGCTCCTCTCTGTAGGGCTCTGCCGTGTGACACCTCCTCCCCCCAGGGTCCGGCGGAGACAAGCCTCTCTGTGCCGCCATGTGCTCCTTTGTGCTGCCATGTGCCTCTGCAGGCGTGTCCCACAGACCGCAGCTCAATTCTATCTTATCTCTCCTCACAGGTAATAGACATGCAGGAGCATTTCTTCATTCATTCGATGTGTACACAACTCCTCATAAGAATTGTTGACAGGAAATGGTTTTGTTTTTCCTGGAGTTTCTTCTGCAATACATCTCTCATCTATGGAGGCTGCAGCCTGTTAGCTTCCTAGCCATCCATGGCTACCCACTACCTGTCATTTCCCAAATCAGATCAATTTATGACTCTGATCCATGTTTTTGTGAGCAGCTGAAAAGGTTTTCTAACCAATTTATTATTTTGACAGATCTTTACATGAACTGATTTGTATCACGATATTTCTAATTGTTAGCTGAAAACAAAAATTTATTTCCTGTATTTTTTTCCAAAGAGAACTAATCAAGGCAAGAAAACCCATGCTCCAACAGAGGCAGAGGAGGACAACTTTGTCTCTGTGTAATCTTAGAAAAACAGGTCAACACAGAACCCTCACATAACTAAGAGATTGCTGTTCTATAGCTCCTTGAGACAAACAGCACCAGGCTCCAGAGCAAGGGTGGGCCTTCCAAAGATGTGCAGGAGGTCTGGTGCATCAGAGGCCTCTCATCTGCCCAGCACACCTTCAACCCAGCCACACCACAGGGAAACCTCAGGGAACATGATCCAACCCCACAGATGACCTCAAAGCAAACTTTTGCCTTTTTCCCAGAGAGCAAAAGCCAGGCAATCCTCCTCCTGCACTGCCTGTTTGGATTGATCTTAGTGTAAAGAGACCCTTTCTGGATAACACTGATGAAACTTTAAATTGTGGAACTAATAGAATAAGATGGATAAGCCTAATACTACATCTATCTATAAATTTTTGGGGTTGGGGAACCACAGGGGGAAAAAAATAGAAAGGAAAATGGAAAAACCCCACACGCTGTCTCTGCAGGACTTGCCTTCTGGTCATGAACAAAGCATAATTATAGCCTTCCTCTGTGATTCTCACCCCGCCTCTATTAAAGTAAAACAAATTAGCACAACAGAGGACAAGCAAAACTTAATTGCATTTATACTGCAGAAAACTCCAGCTCCTTGAATTTTGTGGCAAATATGAGCAGAATTTTAACACAATGCTGTAATTTGTTTTGAAATAGCAACAGATTTAAAATTTTGATCAACAACTTTTTTTTATTGAAAATTAAATTTAGGAGTCCCGAAATTTGAGGTCCATCAGCTTTACAGTTATTAGTAAAAAATGCAGATTTAATTCCATGCCCTGTATTTAAACTGAAAGAAGCTCAAGAGCTCGTTGTCAATAAGTCAACACAAGCCATACAAATTCTAGTAGCAACATCACTGTCAAGCACACAATTATATACAACCAGTTTTCATTCTATAAGCAGCAAGAAAAACTACAGTAGTTTTGCAGCTATAGCCCAAGAAGCCTTCAGTTTAAAATATTAAGAAATGCTCTACCTAAAGGTGAAGATTGGCTGATATTGTAAGATAAGCTACTGATTTTGCTGGTTTACTGGAAAATCATTTGGCTCAAAAGGTTAAATGGGTGTTGAATTAGGAGCAGATTGTTAAAATTTGAATAGGAGGCACTGTATTTCTTACTTCATGGTGAACAATGAGTCGGTGTTAAAGCCATTCATCTCTTGAGCAACCAGACTCCTTAGTAGATGGAAAAAGCAATCACAGTTTGTTAACTGAACCATTTTACTGTTTTTCATCATTACCACATCCTTTCTAACATACATAAAATATTTCCCACATAAAGTAAATAATAACTTACTTTAATAATGTGGCATGGAATTAGTTCATTATATTAGTTACTGGCCTTTCTGTCTTGATTAATAGTTAGAGTTAATTACAACATACAAGAGTAGGAATCACAAAATATGTCAGGTTTAACGGCTTCTTGAAAATTGCAACATAATATTGATATGCCTGGTAACACTGAAATTATGTAGCCTCTAAAACATGGGTCACATGAAAGACCAGAAAAAACACCACTATAAAGTGAGAAAGTAATACAGCTAATGCAGGAAGGGTGCTGAGATGAAAATGGAAAAACTGGACAAAATGCAAAGACAAAAAGCTAAAGGGAGAAATAGAAGTAAGAGGCAGATGAAGAACTGGGAGTTTCATACAAAAGAAGAAAGAACTACCTTTCCCTCAAGAAACAGGGAAAGAAAACTAACAAAGGTGAAAAGAATGAAACTGGAAGAAACAAACAGACCTGGCTAAACTAAACTACTTTAAAACCAAGATGAGGCAACTAGACTAAAAGAACAGCTGAAACATACTATCCCTGCAACAATTTGACATGAATGAAGCCCAAGAAAAGGGCTAAATTATTTATGTACCAAGGTACAAAAATCCAGTTTGGAGTGTTCAGGAAACACTCAACCCCTGGCATCTGAAAAAAGGATCATCAGTCCAATACTGCGTTTACTGCCAAATGCTTTCCACATAGAATGCACATTCCCTTTGGTGCTCTTCAGGCACCTTGGGCATAGGGGTCTGGAACTGTGACACTTCATAAACATCTCTTCCTCATTTAATCAAAGCAACTCCACACATGGCAAACTGCATTTCCAGCTCTCACTTAGAGAAATTGGGAAGAAAATGAGACACAACAATATACAGTACCTGCCCCAATTCCAATTTTTTAATTTATTTTTTTTAAGAGTGGCTTAAATGAATGCTACAGTGAAGAAATAATTACAGCAGTCATTGCTCTAAAGCTCTGAATATCAGATTGGGGACAGCAGAATCAAACTGGTGCAGAGAATATGACTCTTTCACCAAATCAGACCCACCCCAGCTGCAATTTCTACAGTTTTTTAAGTACAAAAGGTCGCTCACTTTACCTGAGAGAAGTCAGTACGCAGGAGGCAATGCTATTACAAGAGACAGCAGGTACCTTGCTACCAGTGAGGGAAAAGAGCCATGGAAGGTACAGCACATGATGTACAATTTGAAAAAAACACTCTTTGAGACATAATTGCACATATATTCCAATTCCACCTTCAGAAAGCAAAGAATCCATAAAAAGGATTTAGATATTTTCTTTCATATTCACCACTTTTTCAAGCTGGTGTTTTCTCTAGGCACCTTTCTTCCCTGACCCTTAGTGATCCTCTTGCCCTGTGTTTCACATTGACTAGCACTATTCCATTCATGTTCCTACAAATAAAATATTTTCTAAGTATCCAGTAGTTATGAATGCTGTTAGAGCATGATTTAGCAGCATATTCAGCTCACATTTGGGAATCTCTGCTGCTGAAGGAACACTTCCATCAACCGCTGCTACTGTGCCAGATTATGTCTTTCTAGAATCCCATGAAAAGCATGGAAGAGGGGTGAATATTTAGCCTTCAGTTCCTGGAAAACAAACCTGTTCTGTTGTTTGGCTCTGTCAGTAGCAGCAGCAAAGCAGAAGTACACACAGTACAACTGAGTCTATTATTAATAAGCAAGAACAAATAGAACAAAGGGACTTCAGGACCTGAAATGGCTCAGTCAAACTGCTGCCTTCCTGAGGTCTCTAAGGGATAAAGCCAGACTTACTAAAGAACAGTGGATCACATTCCAGAGCTGAGGTAATCCTTAATTAATCCACAAACTCTCTCCATGCAGAAACAAGTATCTGAAATAATACTTTCATTAGTATTGTTGTAACCATCATAATTATGCACTTTTAAAATAGCTCTGTTCTATTTCATACTTGTTTTTTCTCCTGAAGGATGTTACTCTACCTTGCCATTGGTAGATTGCAATGAAAGACCTTTTTTCAAGCTAGTGAGATCATGAAGTAGGATTTTCAGTACTTTAGAATATGCTTTCCCCTCAGGAAAAAAAAAAAAAACAAACAAACCCCAAACCCACAACCAAAAAATCCCACCAAGAATACAAGTGAACTAATCCCTAATAAACCTAAAAACCTGTCCTGAAAATCTATAGACTCCTCCAACATGTTCCTAACCTATCCAGCCAAAGATACAAGATTCCTAGCTCAATACAAAAACCTGTGTTTTTAATAATTTCAATACTTATGTTCTTCTAGGCTTATTTTGATTAGTCACCTCTCATTTAGCACCCTCAATACACCTGATGTAATAAAGCATACTGAATTTTATCTCTGAGTACATATTTTTCATCTCCATAGATATATTTAGCACATACTTTATTTTCCATTTTCCACTGTTTTGTCATTCAGTCTTCTCCTTGAAAAAATAACCTCAATTATAAAATTTTATCGGTTTCATGATGTCTGAAAACAAGTGTTTTAATTACATTAAAAACTCTTTAATTCACTTAGTTCTCTAATTTTAACATGTTTTGTACTATTTCAAAATTTTTTTCCACTGAAGAGACTATTTAACATAATTAGCTTGCATACAGTATGTGGACACCTCACTCATAAAGTCAATATAACACACAGCAATGTTGAGTTTAAATTTGAGTTCTCGTCTCAAATATGTCCTACACTAAGGGCATAACCCCAAAAACCTTTAGTCCACAGCACTCTCGGCAAAGTCAAAAAGAATGACTTCTGGAAATAACTTGGGGAGTCTTATAACTTCTCTGCTTCTCAGTTATTCTAACGTACATTACTGGTAGACAAACAGGAATTACAAACAAAGTGTAACCTGATGTATTGCTGACATGAAGTTATTAAGTAAAAATAAACAGAAATTATTTGGCATAGAATTTTAGCTATTAAAGCAAGGTGAACTGTACTACAAAACTTTCATCTCAAATAAGAATACAAGCAAACAAAACTGCACTTTAATATACATCTCAACCGCAAAATTTAATGTCATCAATACAGACAAAAAAGACAAGACAGTCGTGTGATACAGTAATGGATATCAGCTGGAAGGAATGTTATTTTTGGCACCATGCACTGTTCCAAACAGAATTCATAGTAAAGTCAATGGGCTGCGTTTGCTGGACTTGGTTATCATTCAGCTTGGTTATCATAATTTGGAAGAATTACACTAACATTCACCATTCATCCTAAAATTTTCAAAGAAGAAAGGTATATTGACCCTGATTGCAAGATAAAGTTGTCTAAATTATGCCTTTAGAGAGCTTTGCTTAAATGCAAACATTTGTTTAATAGAAAGGAAACTAAATTAAACTTGGAGAATTCTAAATTTTCTTACTTTATATTAACTTTAAATTACAATATAATAGACCCCTTTGCCTACTAAAGCAGTCAGCATTATGGAATTCTAAAAACATACTCATTCTTTAAAGAAGAAATAAAAACTGCATTTTTTATTTCTTAAGGTAAGACTTATGTGAAATACAAATGACACTTTTTGAATGAAGCAATGTTCAGATAATACAGAAAAATTTCTTTTCTTTATACCTATGGACTTTTGAATCTCACTTCATCAGGTCTCAGAATATCAAGGTTTCACCAATAACAAAAAGTTTCTAAATATTGTTCTGAGCCAGCTTTCAGAGACATCCTGACCAAAAGAGTAGTAAAATCTCAAATTGATTATTGAATTCAAAGGATGTGTCATTGTCTTCCTTCACTGAGAACCTGAAGGAATTTAAGGAAGCTACATGGCTAGCTAGTGCTTGACAAGTAATATCCCATTTAAAGACTTCTCACTGAGACCTTTTCCTTTTCTTTTCTGTTTTTAATTAATGGAGGAATCAGCTGCAGAAGTTGTCACCACGATGGCTATAGGAGAAAGTTTCACAAAGGCTGTCTGCACTTCAGGCGGCTCTCTTGAAAGCTCGCTCTTGCATAGGCGAAGTTACAGCGTTTCAGGGAGTGGGTATGCAGAGCCAGCCCTACAGCTGTCAGCTACAGCTCGTAGGCATACCGGGAGCCGCTTTCTCTTCAAGTTACAAAGCATTCTATAGTTTGCTTTGCTGACTATCTTCATACACTACAAGCAGTAAGCACCATACACAGTGATACCTTGACATTTGCCTGTAGCCTATCATGACTACTACCATTACCATATTATAGTCATTATTATCCAATCACAAGAGTGAGCAACTTACAACTTAAGCTCACAATGGAAAATTCTCAGACCTCTCTTTTTCTTCCTACTTCGACATTTCTCCTTTGCCTGCCATATCTCTCTTTTTGGAAAAGACATGTTTTCTAGTTCCTTATGCTCTTCTTGAGACTGACTTACTTGGTGAAAAACATGTCTTTGTTTGTAGTCACATACCTTTGTCCTATTCATAAAAATCTTCCAACTCATCTCCAACCTTTGCCTTCTCACTTATTCAGCGATCAGTGTTTCAGCAAAACTCCTTTTGCTCTCCGGCAAAACTTGCTTCCATTTCTACCTCATGCTAAGTTTCTACATTCTGAGATCTTTCTGCCAAGCCTACATATCTGTGAAACTTTCTTACCAAACTTTCATTCTCCCCAACAGTTGGCAAACTATGTAGAACTGTTGAGAGAGTAGTTGAGAGAACAGTCTTGACCTTTCTTCCAATTTCTAATCAATGTTTGCATTGATGCACACAAATGAACAGTGATGTGGCCATAATGCTGCTCACTTTTTACACTGCTATGTTGAAGAGCTTGGGAATTGTTAGGAAGCAGCTCATTTTAATCTCCTTCTAGGAGTACAACTGTGTTACATGTCAACCGAGCTAATCAGAATTTAGGCTCTCTTACAACCCGCTGATCTGGAGAACGCAAAACAACTCATTAAGGTGGTCTGGCAAGTCCTACCTAGAAGCCAAGGCCTCCATGGCTCCTGAAAGGTGGCCTGGCCTAAGGGCAGCTCTATCTACAGCCTTCAGATCTCAAATTCCAAGAAACGGGCAAAAAGAGCTGCCCAAGACAAAAAGCAAATAAACAAACAAACATACCCAAAAGAACCAAGAACAGACCACAAACACTACCTATGTACACATACACCTGATTTTCAAAGAAAAATAGAATTCTATAGTTACTATTTAATTGAAAGTCCTGCATTTACTCCAGTTTTATGGAACATCTCACTCTAAAATTCTACTTCCCCCCCCCCATTGTAAATGTTTGCTTACTTACTGAACTTGAAGATGTTCCTATTTCAGAGTGGGAGGAGAAAATAAGAAACAGCTTTGCCTCTAATTTGTCATTTTCTTTTTAATTTGAAATGGAAAAGGTCACTTATGACAAAAAATACTGGAGACATATTAATGCAAGGGAATGAATCAAAATGGGAACACCTGACTCTGAACATTTCTAAAGTTCAATTTATTTTAAACCACTGCCAAAAAGTAACTTTTTTTTCCTCTTGGCGTTATTCTCCAATTCATATTTAAGTATGTCTTTTATAATTCTGAAAGGCGTAACAGCCAGTAATACATCAAAATGAAAGCTGCAGTTTCACATATTCCATTTTCCTATTTCACAAGCCACAACAATATTACTTAATAGGCAAGAGCTGGCTTCCTTCAACAGTCTCCTATCCACTTTGGATCAGAAATATATATTCCCGTACAAGTAGAACATTTGAGTATTTACAGCTTTGGAACTCCTGCAAGACTGGAAAGAAAGGAGAAGGAGCCAGCAACATTTAAGAACACCACTTCTTTGAGGAGATATTTCACACAGTTCCATATTTCATTGGTTGTTCCAAGAAAAAAAAAAATAATCAGAAATTCCCCTTGTGGACACCTTAAAGCAATAAACAAAAATCACATATAAGACTTAATACCAGGCCTTTTTTCTTCTAGCTACGCAATTCTAAAAGTCACTTCTGACTTTAACAGTATAGGCTCCTAACTTTAAATAGGAAAAGTCTTACAATATCTTAAAAGTGGACACAAGTGATATTTTAGTTTTCCTATACAAATGGGAAAAGGTGTAGAAAGTCTAAATTAGAGATCTTAAGCTGACATCAGCAAGATTTCGTCATTCCAGTGAAAGGACATTTTGACCTAGGTGTGATGTTTCAGTGTAAATTTTCAGGACTGCCCTAGAAGACAGCAGTCACAATTTAGGTAGGTCTAGCACCAGGAAAAAAAACTATTATCATCTTGTTTCAGGGATAAGAACTGCTTTCTGACAAGGACACATACAGGAATAGCAACATTAAAGTGGTGGAATGCAGAATTTAGGGCAAAATTTCCTTGTCTTTAGTGACCTCTTCCATGAAGCAGAGAGACAGAAGATGCACATGAAGCAATATATCTGTTAGAGCAGGGTCACTCAGAAAATCCTCATTCATGATAACCAGAGAGAGATGAAGATCATGGAACCACAGTTCCCATCTCCTTAACTGGAATTTCTAGCATGCATGAGTGCACTTCTGTTGCTTAGTGTTTTTTAGCCTCTAATAGTTACATACAAATCATTCATAGAAGCTAGACCTTTCTTTCAGGTTGTGTTTCCCTACACAGTGAGCAGGGAACAATATTTTAAAATGTGCAACCACAAATACTTGGCTTAAGAATACAGCTGAGCAGTGAAATAATCATTATAAAGACTCTTTCAATTTTGAGATTTACACTCAAAAATTATCACCTTCTAAAAGGAAGGTGGAGAATAGGGCATATAATTAAAAAATAACTGAGTATGCAATTAAGAAATCAAGTAACAAATTAATTATAGTTCTACCTCATTCTTAATTTACCTACTTTATATAAATTACATAATGTACTCAAAACCTCTTTTGAAAAATAATTAGAAGAACATTCCTTCATTCAACAAAAAAAGCACATTTAAAATACTGTAGAATTGAAAACATTCAAATTAGCTTGTACATATGCAAAAAAAGATTTGGATTCCCTGTTACTTATGTGGCAGCTAAAGAAACATCTTGGAAGAATATTTCCAGTTCCTTACAAGTTTTGGAAGAGGACAAAATCATTAGTAGGTCAGACATTTATCCAACTTATTTCCAGCACCAAGCAGGAAGAAACTGGAAACCTTTCCCCACAAAGCAAATTAAATTTTGAAATGTGAAAATAGTGACATAGGGGCTGAAACATAGGCAGTTCATAGATTAGACAAAAAAATATTTGCATCAGCTATGGAACTAGGGCACGGGGGAGCACAGACATTCTAAAATCCGACTCTCCGTTAATAAAATAAAATTTAAAAGGCAAACAACACATTCCTGTAAATGACACTTTTGATCCTAGTCTCATGACACTTCAAGAGATCATTCAGCCTGGCTGAACACCAAAATAATGGATCACTGAATAAAAAAGGACACATTGAATAAGTTATGAAAGTTCATCCTACCTTTTTGTTTGCAATTTTGTCAGGGGTGGGAAGGGGCAGGCACAAGGCAACATGACCTATTGCTTCACACAATACAAAGACCTGTTGTTCCCAACAGAGACATTCAGAACATTTCAGATATGAATCTACTTAAAAGTGGATTCACACCAGCATGTGACCCCTTGTAATGAAAAAGTAGTCAGACTAAACCTACCAACAAAGACAGAAATACAATACACCAGCGGAACAGAATGGCCCATCTGCACATCCTTCAGAGATATTATATGCAATCTTTCTGTAGTTTAGCATTAGATCAATGTATGTAATAGCCTAAAGCAAGCAAGCAGGTTGATAACCACCTGTGTAACCAGAACAAGGAAAATTTGTTCAGGTGAAATACCAAGCTTTTGTGTCTGTCTTCAAGAAACACATTTTAACTCATGTCAGAGTAGACAGGGTAGAACACTGAGTCTTCCCTGAGAGGGAAGGAAGAGAAATTCTGAACCCACAGTGCCTTTTTTAGAACCATAGAATTCCAGGTTGCAAAGGACTCCAAGGATCATTAGGTCCAACCTTTCTTGCCAAAAGCACCATCTAGACTAGATGGCTCAGCAACCTGTCCAGCTGAATTTTATAAGTATCCAGATTTGGAGAATCCACCACTTCCTTGGGGAGATTATTCCAACTAATTGATATCATTGTAAAAAATTCTCCTCTTGTGCCTAGTAGGAGTCTTCCCAGGAGTAACTTGTACCCATTAGCTCTCTTCTTTTCCATGTGACTCCTTGTAAACAAAGGGGTCTTCATCCTGTTTGCAGCCACGTACTGGTATGTGGTGACAGTCTCCACTAAGCCTACCACTAAAACCTGTCCCTAAGCACCACATCTACACATCTCCTAAATATCTCCATGGATGGTGGCTCCACCACTTCCCTGGGCAGCCTGTTCCAATGCTGGACAACCCTTTCAGTGAATTAATTTTCCCTAATATCTCATCTAAACCTCCTCTGGCACAACTTGAGGCCTTTTCTCTTATCCTACCACTTCCCACATGCAATTTTCTCCAGTCTAGATTACTGAGCATTTCAAATAATCCTTTAAAGATTTTAGTGGTAATATATATGAAAACATTCTTTCCCCTTCAAGTCACATCTTTTTAAATAGGCTAAACACCTAAGTCTTAATAGTGACAACTTAAGTGTTAATTATTTTTATGCCACAGGAGTTCTCTTTGCATCCTAGCTTTCCAGCACAGTTCTCAACCATAAAATTATTTCAAAACATTAATTTTATAACTTAGAGAATAGAGGTGATATTTTCCCCACATGTAAGTTAACTGAAAGTGAAATAAGTGAAGCACAATTTGTTCCAACCAGCACCAGAAAAAGCTTAAGATCCCACCTTTTCAATGCAATCATACTGTGATCACTGGTGACCACAGAAAGATTCCAAGACAAAACAAAGCAAGCACCCATACCTTAAAACCATTTTTAAAATCCAAGATGTGTCTTCAAAGTGTTCAGTGGGATTTGCAGGGTCAATGTTGGCACCATGGATCAGAAAAGAATGAGAGGTAGAAACAAACACAAAACTCAGGGAACACAGAAGTACTTCCCACACACCTGACCAAAGCTGCTGTGCTCATTAAAGAGAAATGCAGAGGAATTTAAGAGTATTCTAAACAATAATTTGGCTTCTGGTAGATGCCATGTGTCTAGCATTCCAGACATTAGTCCTAACTCCTTAAAATCTATATAAAACTTCCTAAATAGAAGAAAAGTAGTGTCAGTACATTTGAAAAGAGGAAGGGCACATCCAGAAAAACCTATACCACCCTAATGCTTCTTCCCATTTTATTGTCTCTCTTCAGCTATTTTAATTTCTTAAAAAATTACATTTCCCTATTGTAGGTACAAAAATGCTGTTAGTGAGGATCTTCTTGTTATTTTTCTAAGTCCGTGAGAGACTTTTCTCTCTCACAGAAGAGGTAGCAGGGTATGTAAACAACCAAGCCACCTGCAACCTTGGAAAGTCTTGTTTATGGTCTAGTAGAAAATATTTTGATAATGGATGTTTTAGAATTTTGGCCAATCACCCCCAAGGGGTGGCTGGTCCTTTGCCCAATTAGACTATGAAGAAAAAAGTCTATAAAAGAGTTTGTAAAATAATTAAATAAATCAATCTTGCTGCACAATTCCTGCCTGCTGGATCTTCTCCTCCTCCTCCTCCCTATGGCTGCGGGACACGGTGATAGACCGTAGGAACCAGGCCTGCGGTAATACCCTATTGGTGCATGTATCCCAAAGAATTCATCAGTTTATTAATTGGCTTTGCTCAAGGTGGCCATACTTGGTATTAAAACCATATTCAGCAAATGGAAGCTATCAAAGCTTTGATAAAACCCAGACCAAGTATCACTGATTACTCACCAAACTATCATTCAGAAAGTGTTCCTCATATACAGAAAACCTCATCAGTAAAAACTGATTATACACTCTCTTTATTTCTCTAAAAAGCCAAACGGGTTGGCCTCACTGAATCCTGTTGTTACCTCAGACTACACTGACTACTAATCCTCAAAATGTCCCAGTGTAGAAACCCAGAGTGCCGAGAATATTTCTCTGCCTGTTTTTAAGGCTTTTTACCCCCCTGAACAACACTGTTTTAGCTTCAAACCTTGGAAAAAATTACCAACAGTCTGACAACAACTAGAAAATACAGTGGTGTGAATTAGGTGATAGACTACTATGTAAGATTGTCACAGGGTGAAAAATTTAGAGGTTTTAGGCTTCTCTTTATAGCAAATAGATAAGAGTAAAAAATATCAAAATGGAGGATTGTTGTTGTTCTCTAGACCTTCTTCTCCGTCTTCTACCACTCCATTCTGCAGTAAAAGTAGTTTGGATTGATTGGATAGAAAATTCCGCAGTTCCTAGTCATGTTACTGAATAATTGGTAAGAAAGTAAAAATAATGTACGTTTTTAGTAACTATTGGTTAAAATGTCTTTAAAAGGCTGTGTAAATCTTGATAATTAGGCTTTCTCGCTCTCACTCCTACTTTGCCTCTTTCCATGCTGTACCTGGGTCACGCTAGTGGCTCAGTTCCTCTGATAAGACTCAAAAAACAACTATCTGGAAGCATTGAAACTACAGAAGCTGTCTCGCTTTATCTTTTAAACTCCTTGCAAGGACTTTCAGCAAATTCTCTCACATCAGGAGAGACTCAATTTATGGCACAATAAAGTGTCACAGTAAAGTGTTTATTTAAGCTGTCTATGTATCTAGGAGACATCTATAAAAATCAAAGACTCTGTCAACTAAAAACAGTTCCAGCAACTAATTTCGAAATGGTGGTATGTTCCTGGCTATTTATATTAGGGGTATTTTCTCCTTCAACTGTGTAGCACATCAACAAACCTGCATCATCCAAATAACTCCTGCAAAAAAGCGGTACTGCTGCATCCCATGATCCCTACTCCAATGAAATCAAACCACTTGAGGTGGGTAGGACTTAGGAGCTTGTCACACACACGCCATGCTGCACTGGTATCTGCAATGCACTTAACAGAAATAGAATTCATTGCAATTCTCTAAAGAGCTGATCCATTAGCGCTCATGTGGAAGGCTGTGAGAAAAAGGAGACATCAGGGCTAATGCTCAGGCATATCTTCTCTCATGGGAATACTTCAGAATGTTTTTATATTAGGAAGGCTTTTATACCCTTCTGAAACAGTACATAGATATCCATTTTTGTTTCAGGAGCTTTTGTGTTCCACATTTGTTCTAGTCTTTATAAATATTGCCTAAAGAAAAGGTCAATGGCAAAGGTCTACAGACACATTCAATATCAGGCAGACATTTCAAAGAGTGAGGGGAGCCAAAGTCTAAGAAATTGAGTAAGCATATAAGCCAGATGCATGTGATTAAAGAAAAACCAAAACAACAACAAACCAACACACACGCACACACACAAAAACAATGACCAAGACCCCCACAAAATAAAAACACACTATCAAAAAACCCCACTAAGTGGGGTTTAACAGTAAGTAAAAAAATTTGGCTAAAAAAAGACTAGAAAAAAATTCGCCCACAAGACCACATAATCAAACTCTCCCAAACCTAGAAATTCTCTTAATGTATAAAGTCTGCCATTGTCTCCTTCTTTCTACAAAGGAAAATAGAGCATGCATGATTTCAGCTACAGATGGTTTTCCGCATCTTTCACTTCTTCTGAACTTCTATTAGATAGCTAGAAAAATGCTCTAAGTATGCGAATTTTTGATTAATCTAGGTAACCTATTCAGTTCCCAAAAAAGTATTTAACTTACCCTAAAAAGCTAAAATTTGGTTAATATCTTGGCCAATCCTTGCCTGTAGCTAGTATTACTAATCTTCTACAAGCAGGCACATAATAGCAGATTTCAAACCTTTCTAATGAGGAACTCCACTGTGGTGGACTAATGGGTGGAAATTGTAATACGGAGTAAAAGAAGAGAAATTTATAAAAATAAAATAATAGGAAGGTAAGGAGTTAACAAGTTTTGTAGAAGTGACATGTCACAAACTTGGTAGAGTAATCAGAAGCGCTGGTGTAGCACACATTTCTTTCAAAAAATGTTTACAAGGTCCTTGGCCAATTGCTTGAAAAAATTACACTGCAAAGGCATAAAAGACAAATATCTTCTATTAATAGATGCCCAGGTACAACAATGTGTATACCAAGGTGATAACTGAAAGCAGAGCTAATGGCTCTCAGTATCTCCACCAAGTGATCAAATATTAAGTGAAATTCAGTGCTGATAAGTGCAGCCTGTACACATTTGGCAAAGCACAACCAATTTTATAACACTGGACTTAAATTTAGCTCTCACCACTCAGCAAATAAGCTCTGGTGGCACTGTGGAGAATTAAGCTCAGTTCTCAGGGCTGGTCAGAAAAAGAATGGGGATAGTAAATAGTGCTCACTGGAGATACTGAACAAGAAGGCACCATTTTGCCCTTAACAGTCAATAGCTGCTGACATCCCAAATGTGAGGGTAGGATAGCACTACAGCCTTTCTTATAAATCAGAGGTATTCAACTTCTTCAGGGAAAAATGAAAATCTCATCTCAGAGTGAGAGATGGGTAAAAAACCTGGCCTTTTTCTTCTAGGCACAACCAGATGCCTGAAGCCTTGCTGCTCTCCTCTATTTCATGATATCCCCGTGCTGGTGTCAAGATGACTCAGAAAAGTTACCTTTCATCCCTACAGCATGCAGGCCACGGCATCTCAAGCTGGGGCCTTGAGAGGAGTAAAACAGCCCCTCCCTCAGGCACCTTCTGGCAGCCACAAAACACATCCTATGTCAACCCCTCTCAGGAGAGGAGGTGGACAGAACAAAACAACCCTTTATGCTTCACTTCCCAAAGGAGCAGAGGATGTGGCAGGCTGGGCCCTCTGCCCCTTGAGATCAGCCTGCTTTCAGACCTGGGAGCCACTGCAGCAGCAAGCACTAGAGCTAGTTAGGATCACTAATGCAACTTAAAGAGCAGCACCCTGAAGTGCATGTGTGTACATGCATATATACATATGCACAGCCCCTCTCCCCCTCGTGCTAAACAACCTTCACTAATGAGTATATGGTGGGGAAAGCAGCCTTGCCCAAAGATCTTTAATGGTCTGTTGGGTTCCACCCACGAGGTCCTTGGGCTGGCTGCCATCAATCACTTTGCAGCTGCAAGATGTCTCTAGCTGTACACAGACTCCTCTGACTTTCCTTCTTCACTCGTAAGCTGGCTCATGAAAGTCTAAAGCGAGTTTAATCAGCAGCCCCTGGCTTCAAAATCCTGCTTTAGGCCAAGAATAAAAGCGAGTTTTGCCCACACTAAATTACTTCAGTAGAGTGTTTTTCTTTAGGATTAGTTAACATTAATATAAGATGTTCATCTTAGGCTGGTAACCTAAAACTATTATCTGAGGAGATTGCTGCTGCCATCTACTGACAGCTTCCCTTATAAACAAAATTTAAAGCAGCTTAAACGGAGGTTGAAGTGAGACAAGCTGATGCAATAGAAAAGCCCAGCACGCACAGACTGGCAGACAGGCTACACTATCCATACAACAGAAAAATGAAGTACAAATAATACTTCATATCAGGCACAGATCACTTTCAGTGAATGAGGAGTTTAGCAACAGTATCTCCACAAACAAGTTTACTACCTGAAACAGAAGAAATCTGATGTGAGTCGTGTATTTTGAGGTGGTTTATTTTTGCTTGCTTGTTTTTTAAATAAAATGTGGGGGGTTCTTTCTTTGATTACTAGTCACTCAGCAATAAAGAAATGTAGGTATACTACTGCCAAGATTAATCTTTCACAGCATATTCTCTTGGAGTAATATCCCAGTTCAGACTAACATAATCAAACGTGGCAGTTCTGTGCTTGGTTTGATACAGTTTTGTTTTCCTAAGAGGTCCTTCACTGGCATGCATTGTGCAGCGAAACAGTTTCATAGGCCAAGAAGCTCTTCCAGCTACAGTTGACATCAACTTCAAAACACAAACCAAAATGTTTCCGTGATTCCCTTCAGCACAGATTCACAGACGGCAGCAGGAGTCATCTCTTAATGCAGCATGTTAATACACTGGTATTATTAGCCTTCCTCCATCCCTAGGTTTCTTTCATGTGTTAAAAGCTAATATTTAAAGAGATAAATACCAAATATTTCACTTGCTGTCTACTCAGTTATAGACTGCTACACAATTTCTGCTGGGGACTTGTGCACAGCATTTCAAAGCCTTTCTTGTCTCCAGTATAGCTATCAGTATTAGCTATCCTCTAACCCAAACCAGACAGCTATCAGAGTCCTCTTTAAAAACCATAGCTTGCATTGCAAGTACTGCCCCCCAAGTCCCCAAAACAGCACAGTATGGAAGCTAATCAAGTACTGATCTTGTAAATTTATCTCAAATAGTGAATGCGCACTCATTCCCAGGACTCTCTGCAGTCATGTGAGAAGCCGTTCAACAAAAAGATCTGACAGACTCTGAGAACTGCCAGAGTAGCACCAAATCCAGTAAGAGCCACTGAACTGAGACAGAACCACATGGGGATGCTCAATAACCTTTTGTTAAATACAGTTATCTACACAATTATCTAGTCTAAACAAGACTAGTGCTTGATTACCATCAATTATGTAATTGTAACACATACAATTTGATCTATTACACAATTAAAATACACCAATTGCTGCAGGGATAGCAGAGAACAAAACAATTTTTAAAAAATTAAACTGAGCTAATTCTATTAGATAACACTTAAAATTCAGGGATTTGCTCAGATTAAAAGTTTATATTTATCACCCAAGGGCTTACAAATGCAGATCAGGGATCACAGGACCCTATAGTATTAACCACTGACAGATACAGAACACTGATGATAAACAAGAAAGCTGGAGATATTACACACCACAGACATGCAAACCCACCTCAGATTACACAAGAGCCCATGAACATTAAATAAAAACATTATCATTGTGAACTTCTGGCAAACATTAGAGCAAAGATGATTTTTAAAGGCAGAACTTTGGGAAAGATAATGAGATTACATTTTTTATTAAGTGTCTTGTTTTGGTACTTCCTTGCTGGTTTGACAGATTTATGAACACATTTGTTGTCTGCTGGACACAGCATCAGAACTTTAAAGAAAACTTCAGAACAAGAAGGGTACTGGAGACTGGGAAAAATCTTCACAGTGAAAACAAAAAGCTTACAAAAGGAGGGACACAAGCGTCTGATGCAAAGGAAAGAGTGATGGTCAAAAAAATACCCCGAGAATAATTGGTTTTGCAAGAGGTCTAATTGGTCTAATGGTTATAACCAAATGTCCGCTTTACCAAGAACAGCAGAAGGACATTTCAGTAAATGAAAATGCAATATTAGATTAGCCCAGTCCAGACTTCTAGGTGATACAGAGCAGGAAAGAGCTGTCTATCTTAAAAAGAATCTGTAAAGCACAAAGATAGCCAGAACAGGAATACTTAGAAACACATTCCTGTTGAAAGCAATGCTAAAAACTATATGAGCAGCAGGAAGAGAAGTGATGTTTGCTTCAGCCATCAAAAGCAATGGGAGAAAGAATTTGACAGAAAAGATTAAGCAGCTGTTTGATTCCCACTGAAATTGAATTCACAACTAAATGCACAGGAGGAGGTCTAAATGCACAGGCAAGATGAAAGTGCAGTTTGGACAAACAGGTATTGAGGCAGGTCTAGATGCAACTTAATACTGAGGAACATTCAGTTTAAAGTAGCATTTTCTCATATATGCTTTGACCCTAGGTACAGCAAAGCATCAATCCCTCAAAAGAATAAAATCAATGGAAGAAGTTGACAGTGTCCGTTGCTTCCAACACTAGCTCACCCCCTGGCTGTGGCTCCTTTTTGGCCTTTGTCAGTCAGACACGAACAAGAGATGCTTCCCAGCTCTCATTTGGAAGAGTTTATTCAATGATTAGTAAAAGACTGTTCTGTAGAGTGCAAGGAATAGCAACAGGACTGGGGAGGATTCGGGGGGGGAAATGCAATGGAGGACACTGTAAACAAAGCAATACTTCAGATATCAAACCGAGCAGTGGGCGCAGCTGGTGAAGCAGGCAGGTCAAGGACAGGTAGGCACAAAAGAGGAAGGAGCGTCATTTAGCCTGCTTACACCATGGAAAAGCTAAAGGAAAGGAAGGCGTGGAACAAGTTAAGCAAGAGATGAAAGCAGACACTGAGGAAAACCAGGAGACAGAATGGATTATCTAAGTGAGAACAGGTTATAAGAAAGGTCTGACTCCAAGAGCAGTGGAAGAGAGGAGAGGACTTTATTATGTGGAGAGTAAGTCAGTCATATCTGGAATGGGGAAGGAGAAGCAGCAAGAAAATGGAGGGAATCAGATGGCAAAAGAGAAGTAGGGCTTGCCAGGATCCTGTTAAGAAGGAAAATGAGATAGAAAATCTTTCAGTTCATAGTAAAAATAGGAGCAAAAGATTATTCCCATCCCTCAATGGTTAAAAACTGCATTTTCAAGTACTGTTGGAAAGCAGACTGCAGCAAAAGTCAGCTCACAGACCTTAGTGGTACTGCACAGACCCTCGGAAACAAAATCCCAGTGTGCTCTTGCTACCCCAAGGAGAGGTGGCCTTCTGCTATCACAGGGCTTTGTATTGGCATTATGTACATCACGCTCAGCAGGGTTCTAAAGCTAGAGTTTACAGCATTCAGCTAGCACAGAGTTCTCTGCACAGCATTATCCCAATTCAAAATGGCTAAAACCATCATGAAATCTTGACCAAAAAAACCTATTTAAATTAAGGCATGCAAAAATGTAAGCTTTCCAAAATGCCTTCACAGTATAACATAAGGAGGAGCAAAACTGGTTCTTTAAAAAAGACCAAACATAAGTAAGGGACTTTAAACATATATAAGATCTCTCACTGACCTGAATGCATGTCTACAGTAACAGGAAAATACCTCACACTAAGGCAGGTTCAAAGCCCATGTGGCAACACCTCTCCTCTCAACACAACCAAATTTGTTTGAGTCCTTCACTAAACACTGCCTGATATTTACATATTTATGGATAGCTATACATTTATATGCACATGTATATTGTATAGACCTAACATTCCAACAGTCAGAGGACAACTCACATCCCAGTTAAGCACAGGCAAAAGCACAGGCAACATTGGGGCTGAGAACACAGAAACACATTGAGACTTCTGAACCATGAAAGGGGGTGATAAGGCTTTCAGACCTGCCTGTACCACACTTTCGTAATCTTTCCACTTTCTTCTCCATTTAGCACACTTCCTACTGCAAATCAAAATCTTACCAACACAGCAACAACATATTTCACTGAAACTCACGGACACAGATTCACTTACCGGCTCCTCAGCTTGCAGATATTGCAGAATGTGCTCATAACTAATATCATACATGTAGTTTATAGGCAGAGAAAAACCACACTGAGCAATGACATTCAATCCCAAAGCTATGCTACATTGTGCAGCAGCACTTATTCAGCTGCTCAGTCTTTAAACTGACACAGAGCATGCTCTAGAAAATTAAAATCACTGCTGAAAAATGGTTTATAGTAAGTACATCCTTAGCCAGAAGAGACACTTTTATTTCAAGATGCCCTGGAGAGATCACTGACTTACAGAATGCTAAACCACACACACACAAAAACTTCATATTCTAACAGATCAGAAAAGACTCCACAGCTTCAATATATAAAAAGCAATCTCATTCTGTAAGAATATTTTAAAAATATCAAATTTGAGTGAAAAATACTAAAACTCTACAGCTATGAAAGGGTGAAAATACATTGTGTATGCCTGCCTGATGCATGTAAGATTCTCTGATACATTCTCATGTTTTTATGGCAGAATTTACATACAACTATGCCATGAAAACCCAAATAACATTTTCACAGCTGCATTACAATGTAATTCACATCAGAAATTCAGGATTATGTCATTATTCTATTATTTCTACCTTGCATGTGGTTCTCTGGTTATTGATTTATGAGTCAATCTGAAATCTTACTTTCAGGCTTTTTTTGCCAACTGTTAGTAACACATTACACTTGCGATAAATGCTGTAACAACGCAATTTATGTTAAGCTTTCACATACATTACAGGAAAGCTTGTTTTTATTGATAGCATAACCATTTGGACTTACTCTTTAAACTTGTCTTCAAAATCTTAAGCCAAACTGAGTGTGTTCATAGGATGCAAAGGCACATCTGCCACTTCCTGGCAAGCACACACAGCCCACACACACAAACTCAAGGTCTGAGAACTTTGCACAGGAAGGTATTAGCAAAATACACTTCCCACAGGGGATCGTATCTGTGGTTGGTCAGGCTGCCACCCACCCACCCACTCTATAATTGCCTCTTCTTAGCAGGACTGGGGGAGAAAATAAAATTTAAATGCTAATTGGTGAAGATGAAGACAAGGAGGTTACTTGCCAATAACCATCATAGGCAAAACAGGTTCAACCCAGGAAGATGAATTTAAGTTTATGCCAATTAAAATAGACTTGGATAATGGATAATAAGAAACAAAGACAAGAACTAAAACAGCTTCCTCCAACCCCCTTTTTCCCAAGGTACAACTTCATATTCCTTCATCCTCAACTACTTAACTTCCTTGTCCACACCTCCTAAAGTGGCACAGGGTGATAGGGAATGGGGTTATAGTCAGTCCATAACAGCTCCTCTCTGCCACTCCTTCTTCCTCATGCTTTTCCCCTGCTCCAGCATGGATCCTCTCCATGGACTACAGCTCCTTTCAGAAGAACCAGCTCCAACATGGGCTGGCCATGGGCTACAGATCACTCAGAGTATATCCATATCCCCCTGTATAGTCTCCTCTACCTAGAGCAGATTCACTCCTTCTCTGATTTTAGTGTTTGCAAGGCTATTTCTCCCACTTCCCTTTCCTAAATATGTCTTCCCAGAGGCACCACTTGCATTGCTGGTGGGCACAGCTGTGTCCTGTGGTGCAGAGCCCCTGACCTTTTTTCACAAAGGCCACACTTGCAGACCCCTCACTGCTATAACTTGGCCATCTACAACCAAGGCAATATGGCAGGGAACCGACTGGGGGGGGGGGCCCCCCCCCGGGGGGAACAACAAAAAAACCACCCACCTACCCATACCACACAAAACCACACTGAAGTCTACAAAGGAAAAAAGTTTCACTAACACCAGCAAATGCTAGGTTGTGTCTCAGTTCAAACTAACTAACTTTACTGCCAGACCAAATAAAATAAATATCCTTAAGATGCCTAACATCTTTATTGTCCTGCATCTGAATATGAAAAAGTGGAAGAATTAACCACATTTTCTCCCTACACTGAAAATTTATTCCCACACTACTCAAGATTTACAGCACAGATAAGTGCAATTTCACAGAGAAGGTTCTTTTTATACAGGTAGCATAATTTTTGAACATCTGAACTGAAATGAGAGTCTGCCATTAAACTCTAAGTATTTGTATATACAGACATGCATGTGCCCCTGAGAGCAGTTAACAAATAGTAGCAAATCAGGCTTTGCTTCATGACAGTGACCTCTGGAGTTAATAGTTCAGCATTCAGATGATCTTCCAAAACACCAAATCGACTTTTCTTCCATGTCAAGCCATAAGCCAAGTCAGATTCCAGCAACAAAATAGAAACGTCTTCATCAGTGCTGTTTGGGACATATCTTTCACACACTGCCTACTGAAAGCTCTGCTAATTCAAGCAAAGAGCAGAAAACTGGCAACCAGGCTTATTAAGATCCTTAATAACTTTTATCAAGACTATTTTTTGTTATTATACTGGCAAACTAGCTCTCAAAATTTAAACTATGACTTTATATGTCAACAATCTGCTTTAGACGGAAACCTGTTCATTTCTAGGATGATATAAGATGAGTGTACAGAGTACACTCACTTCTGTCCTCACAGCACACAAATTGCTTTGGTTTTACTTAGTATGCCTATAAATTGCATCTTTTGAAACATGGATATGAGATTCCAGAGAGATTTGTCTTTGTCAAAGAAGCTGTCCTTTATAGTACCCCACAGATGAAGCCTCTGAAAGTGACTGTTTTACAAATTCCTGGGATATAAGCTGACTAGGAAGTGCTACATCATTTAGTTTGATCCACTGTAAGACACTGCCCTTTAATCACTCAGTGGTCTCTGTACTGAGTCTGCTACGCTGTGACATTTTAAAACTAAGCACCTGCTGCTGTATCTCACCACACTTGGATTTCACTGCCCAATCATTCTGTGATCAGATTCATTTGTCTGACTTCCATTTCCAAGTTTCTCTCTTATTGTGATCTCCCTAATTAAAGAAATTACCAGATAAAATCACCTTTTGAAATCTAATTAATTACTTTTGAAAATTAATCATGTCACTAGTCTTTTTATAAGCTAAAATTTGTCAAATCTCCTGGTTTCTCCCATAACTCCTGCAAATTTTGAAAACTTGTTTAAACAAAGAAACCAGAATAAGATGCTGTTTTCTAGCACTGACCTGGACATAGAGTGAAAATCACCCACCTATTTAACTGGCTCCATCAAACTGCAGCATTTCAAGGGGAATTCCCATTTATTTCCTGCAAGCATAAATAATTTCAGCAACAAGACATTAATTTGTGTCTCACTCTCCAAGTTTCTCAAAATGCAGCTTTAAATTTCAAAAGCCTGAGTGGACCTAGCAGTTGATTTCCACAAAACTCTCCCACTCCTTTCTTCACTGTTGCAAAGTTGATCCAAACACATCTGTAAATGGTTTCACAAAATGCCAAGGCTCCCATGAAAACAGGGCACTTGGAGCATGGCATAGAAAAGAGTAGTTTCAAATTTAAAGCCCTTCACTAAAAATAGTTTCTGCAAGTCACACAGCAGAATGATAATGCGTGAAGGTGTGACAAAGGGGTGGCCATGAGCTTGTTGTCACCTACATTAAACTTGTCAGACCATTACCAGCCAGGGGAATGCAGCTGGATAAAATTCAAGCCAGAGAAACCCTTACATCCTACTGTTTCCTTTTGTTTGCTAACATACAGAGATCTCTCACGTGCTCCTGAACAGTGCTTTGAAAGCAAACACTGCTTTAAAAATGTACCATATGTGCACATTCATCACTATATTAAGATAAGTCACTATATCACATTGAAAAATCTTTCCAACAAAATACACACTCTGCCCAGCAGTACAATCATTTCCATCCAACTGCTGGTTCATACAGTACAAAAATATCCTGGAAGCCAATTATAAGTACTTACTGTTAACAGGTGAGCATCTCAAGCTGCACGCTATCCTCAATTCTTTGGAGTCCAGTGCTATTTTCAGGCAACTACAGAAGCATGTCCATAGTATCAGACAGAAAGGGTAGGAAAAAGGGCAATTCCACACTTAGTGCTTGTTCATTCCAGGAGATGAGTGGCCTAAACTCCTAATAAAGCCAATGACAAACGAGGGCACTCAGCAGCTCATGCAACTCTTTCCACTGCATGCCAGGGTCAGAGCCTATTTTAACAGGCCCTTCATATTAGGCATATAATTGCCTTATACAACAAAGAAAGAGAAAATACCATTCTTTATAACAGATTTAGTTACAAAATCAAACTAAAAAGTTGTAGTCAAGGTCTGAAATTTCATCTTGAACATTGCTACAATGCCTCATTTAGCTGTGAGATTTTGTTTTCATTATTCCAGTGGATTTGGTGGAGTAATCCTGGATTTAGACCTGTGTATGTTATGAGCGGACCCTGGGTATATACTATTTGTGATTCAGCTAAAGGATGTTGATATCATGAAGAATAGCCAGTGTTACAGACAGCAAACAATGGATTTTTTTCCTTTCCACTCTTCTAATAATAGTGATTTATATTTTTTGTCCTTAAAAGCACAATGTCAATATAGCTATCATCAAAAAGGATTACTCAAGTTCTCACATTAGACTACCACGTCCAGAAAAGCAGTAGAGAAATGAATTACCTTATTTTTCATTAGAAAAAGTAGATTTCCTTTCAGTCGGCACCATCTCTCCCTCGGTTCTGCATGCAAAGAGGTAGGAGATTAATAAAAACCACCTTTTGTCTTCACACATTAAATGCTTCTTAAAGAAGGTGAATTAGTTATAAAGGTCAGAAAAGAAAATCATTATCAACCAAAACAAGACAGCTTAACTCAATGGCTGCCTACGTTAGATGCCAAATAACTTCCCAGAAGGTTTCTTCTACTCTGCAGCCAGGAGAATTGGTGACTGCAGCACACACTCAACACTGTTTTCCCAGCTTTTCTCCCTCTCCCTCTTCCTCACATGGGAGCAGAAAAAGGCACTTCAGCATGCAACACCTTTTGCTCCCGTCATTGCAGGAGATCTAAACTAATCCATGTTAAAGCAGAAAAACATTCACTATTACACTTATATTAGAACGTGCTAATCTGAAATTACAGTTTTCAGAACATAAGAAAAGGAGTAAAATGAGACCTAAATATTTACAGCCACTTTGCTATTACTGTTTTGCTATACTTTTTAAAAGTGCTTAACCCGTGGGAATAACATCTTTTTGTTTATAGACAGGTGGCAGGCATGTAAACAAACTTTTGAGAATGGGGAATGTTTCACAACTTCACAGTAAGTGAGTGGGTCAAAAAACTTTAAAAAGTTATTTTTCCATAAACAGATGATTTTTAATATTGCATTATTTTTCTTTTTACAAATACACTTGTAGGTGTATGCGTAGATACATACAGACACAAACATATTATAAACATACACAGATATAAATCTCACAGACAAATGTGATCTCTTTAGAGATAATTTCTTAAAAGAGTGTCCTGGGTTGCAGTGTATTCTATTACCATCCCCATGAGCTGTTGAAATCAGGTGGGGCAGTGTTTCCTTGCCTCCTTCCCCCAGACTATCTTTCTGTTAATGGCCCATCAATGCCCTGCTGCATGACTCAGAGATAACTCCCTCTGGACTATCTTCTGTTAATGAGCCTAATCAACACTTGGCCTCATGACTCATTACCCCATTGTGAGATGCTCCACCCAGAGAGAGGAACCAAGCATCCCACTGTGGATATAATCTGAGATGCTGAACACCAGAGACAACCCTTCCACTGGATTTCCAGAGGACAGGAGCTACACAGCCACCACTGGACCTGAGGAAGAGCAGACCCTTTTTCTACAGGATCACCACTTCAGAAGACTGCAGCCACCATTCTATCGGACTGCTACCACCACCCTGACTAACAGGGCATCAGGCTGTATCTTGACTCTGTCAGTTTGAACCAGTGTTTTCTTTTATTTTTTCCTTTTCTTTAATTTCCCTGTTAAATTGTTATTCTGACTTAGTGCCTCCAACTGGTTTGTTTCCAAACTAGTACAAAGAGGAAGAAATATTTTTACACAAGATGTATTCTTGTGCATTTTTGAGAGGGGACATGAAACCCTGTACCTCAGACAGTGTTGGAATTGCTAGGGAGCCGGAAGAACAGCTGGACCTTAAGGTCATGTTATTCTACAGCTGCCTCTGAGGAACGCTTGTATTTCCCTAAGCTGGCCACCACTAAGAACATTATATTGAGCAGAAGGATGTCTTGTTACAGTAAACAAATAAATAAAATTCTCTTTTCCTCTTGATAATTTCAATAGGCAACATTTGAAAATCAGAGTAGTTTTTTCCCCTCAAGAAAGTGGGAGGTTTACACTTACAGGCACTGGGACTTAGAATAACTGTGTTCAGTAATAACCTGGGGGGTTTTCTTAGAAAAGGAATTGAAGTTCCTGCATCTTTTCAGACCTACTAGTGCAAGGACAATACAGAAAATAACATAATTTGATGCACATCCACCAACTAAAAACTTAAACACAGTCATCAGATTGAGTATGTAGCTTTAGAGTACAAGTACAGGATGCTGCTAAGATAAATTCCATCCCCCAGAACCCTGTGGGCACCAGAAGGAAGGAATCACATTCACACTGCAGCCTTTTCAGATAAAAGGCATTTTTCCATAGGATTGGGATAGTCATTACCTTATAAGTGTGAAAAATAAGCAAGTCCAAAGATTAGTCAGACTAACAATGACAAGCCTATCAGTGAACAGGATACACAGTGACCAACATGCCCTGGCAGAAAGAACCCTTCTTCTCAAGGGATCATAATGTGATTGCTGGGAGACAAAAGGATTTACCAGGCAATAGGAACATCCCACACATGCATAGCTCCTTAAACACTTTCTCAGAATCTACCACTGACCATGGCACAGATAGCCCACGATACTGGGCTACAGAAATGTTTGGTATCTCTCCAGTAAATGTAAGGTTTTTAACAGTATTAGCAATAATAGCACTCAACATAATCATAAGTAACAGAAAATTCAAAACATCCTCAAAACATCAGATATCAACCAGGAAGGGCTTGATATGCTGCCAACAATGAATACACAGGGTATGTAAACCTGGTGAGGAACCCCAAGGCAAACAGAAGTGAAAGCTTCCTAAAGCCTCCTGCCCAGGAAGTTTGCTTTACCCTGCACAGGAAATTCTGGCTATTTATGATTAGAAAATGCGTGTTGTGGTTTTACCAAGGGCATGTATAAACTATTCTGAAAATGTGGCACAGAACTTGCTCAGCCCCTTACAACTGAGTCTGTGCTGGTTTTGAGCTTGTTTGGGTTTTTTTTCTAATACAATAAAAGTAAATACAGTCACAATGAAGATCAACTGGGACAAGTGAAAATAAAACATTTGTTGTTCCTGAAATTATTGTGTTAAGACTGATTTTATCACTAAACATGAGCTATTTTCTAACAGCTACTGAGGGAATAGAGGTTTATTTAAGCTTACTGAAAATTGAAAGACATTTAAAATATGGTCATAAAAGCCTGAAGAAACCTGCAAAGGAGGTGGGAAGTGAGTCATGGAAAATTTATCCTGATAAAAGAACAGAGTCTTTAGAAATGGGAGGGGTAAATCCTGAGGAACTGGATATCTAATTTTTAAAACACGACAACCAGTGACTGGTGACTAGAATTTACTAGCAGAGGAAAACCAGTTTTTGTTTACAGGAAAAAAAAAAAAAGTCGTGTTAAGGACTTTGTACTCTCTTTCTCATGTATATGACAAAGGAAACTTGAGCAAATTAGTTTTAAGCCTCAGTATTCAGAAAGGTATTTAGCACTAGTCAAGCATCAGTAATAAAGAAAACAAAAACCTGAGGTGTATGTGATTAGTGAAACCAAACTAACAATGGCACAGAGCATGCACAGCAACCAGGAGTAGTTTTCAATGCAAGTCATTTTTACCTATTAATTTTTCATCCCCGACCACTCTGCAAATCTTCAGTTTTCCTTCCTTGTCAAAACAACCTGATGGGCACCTGGCCAACTGCACCAGATCTTTAGCATTGAATCTCATGGAGTTGCCAGGGAAGAGGATGAAGACGAGTAAGAGATGGAGGAGGACAATGATGGTGCTACTTAATCTGTTGAAGCTGAGCAAAATCTAGACAGCAGATGTGAAGGTCAACTGAAATGTTAAAAACAAAAAAAAAAACTTCAAAAAGATGCCTATGTTTATTGTGATTTCCATTCTATTGTGCACTCCAAACACTACTTTCTTTTCATAATATGTGAGCAGTGGAAGTAATAGGGGAAAAAACCCAAGGTCACATAGGTGACCCCTCACACTTCTTAAGAAAGAAAAATTTAGTTTCCTTTCAGTAGTTCTAGAACCTCATGCAGAAGCTATAATTTTATGCGGTATTTCCACAGTTAATTAATACCACTAAAAATATATTTTGGCTATAGGCATGTAAATAACTAGAAAGCTCAAATATGCATTTAGGGGGCAGGGGGAAGAGGGTAGATCGCCTTTTATTTCCATCGCCTTCATGGGAACAATAGCTCTAACAAAATACCAAGTGTTAACTATAAAAGTTTACTATTCTCAGAGTTCTCAGTTCTTTTGGAACATTTTCTTCTGTGGTTTCAGGAAACGAGTTGTGCATTTCTCTCTCTCAGCCCCCTCCTCCCCGCCCCCCCCCCCAAAAAAAAAAAAAAAAAAGAAAACCAACCCAGCAGCTTTCATTTATTGGAACTACATAAGCTGAACTTAATGAAAAAATTATACTTGACACATATAAGAGATCTTTGTTTCTTTTTCAAAACCTCTCCTCTGTTTATTGGAAATTATTTTAATATTAAGTTCCATAGGAGTTTTGACCATTGGAGATTTGAAAATAAGTATTTTTGTCCAAATTGCAGTTAACACAGCACCGTTTCATACTGTTGTAAGGATGAGAAAATAAGGGCAGAAAAGTAGTTCTAGAGATCTTCCTTTTAATCCCTGCAATATTCTATGCTTTTAATATGCAACACTTTTGTAAAGGCCTTTCTCAAAAAAAGAATTCTTGGTATGACCCTTATACAATCAAGCAAGTAAAGGCTGTCAGATGGATTTTAATACTCCTACGCAGTCTAAGAAAAAAAACCTGCCCAATCCTCAGCACATGGGCTTCAGAAACCAGTTTCAGTCTCTAAATCAGAAGCCTTTATTCTTCAGAGAGCAGCATTGACATCTTTATATGGTGGAGAACTACAGCTCTTAATTCCTGATCAAGCTCCTCTCAACTGTTGAGCTGAAAGACAAGTTACATCTTCTGCACTGTATCTTTCTGTGGGCCCCTTCATTCCTACTTTTACCTTTACATTCACTTTCTTACTGTGTTTATCTCCCAAGCAATGGCCACTGCTGTGTCCTGTAATTTCCAATAGCCATACCACAGCCAATTCCAATAGTTCTATGACAGTGAAAGCAGACCTAACTTAACTATTACTTTGTACATCTGAAAAATAACCGAGTCAAAAATATGATGTTCTGAAGACAAATCTCCAAGTAATTTTTTCCTCCTAGGGAGGTTTTACAGAACTGGCATAAAACTAAAAGTCCTTTAGTTTCCCTTACATTATCAAACACCCTGGCAAGCAAGGAAAAGAATACATGCAAGCAGTCCCAACATGTATCTAAGCAGTAGAGGGTGCTGCTCCAACTTTTCTGTTCTTTCCCACACATATCTTTCTTATTTTCCTTGAGCATCAGCAGCTATACTTCTTTTACCCCATCTTCATAACCTTCTTGAAATAACCTCATAACTTCGTGGTCAGCTCGAAACCTGACCTACAATTTCCAGCACAAGGATGCTGTTGTGCACAAAATGAACTACCAGAGGCTCCATCACGCAGGTGCAGCTGGCTGCCAATGTTTTGTAAATTGATAGACTATAGCTGTTGGAAGATGATTGATACAGCACTTACAAATGGGATATTTATCATACACTGTAATCTTACACTATGAGCATATTCAGCACTGGAGACCAAATCCATCCAAATTGGCTGGTTGGGCCAGAGGACACATGAAACCCAGCCACAATGGACCCTTGCAAAAGGAACTTTGGAACTGGTAGTGCAGACATTCCTACCAGTCTCCATATGCTGAATGGAATTAATTCTTTATTTTGTTTTACAGCCACAGACTGTGTTTTTAACAACAGAGAACACAGTCTTTGCAATAGACCTATTTGCTTTTCAAGAAAAACAACAAACAAGTTTTGCAAGCTAAACAATTTCTGTAGTCTCCAAATGTGCACTGCTTTGGTTTTGGCTGGTTCCCTCTTAGACAGATACCTTGCACACCTTTCACACAGCTCATTGGTGCCCTTCTTGTTCTAGAGAACAATGTTCTAGAAATCCAACAGCAACCTTCTTCCTTATTGGTTTGTGAACCAATCAGTTCCAGTCCTTTTTCTAAGCACTTTATAAATCTACCCTAAACAGCATCTTCATCTACTTACAGTTATTCTTGATTGAAGCAATCTCTTTGAGTAGAATAAAGAAAATCAGAACCTATGAGTCTGGTCCCAGATGGAAAAGCCTTGAAAACTGTCAGTAATTGAATGAAACCTAAGTTATCAAAGCAAATAAAGGTAACTGGCTAAACTCTAATTATGCTTAAATGCAGTAATTACTGTAATGCACAGATATCTATACTCCATATAGAACTGCAAAACACAGAATGTCAGGAGATGAGACAAGTTGTAAAGCTCTATTAAGAAAGCATTCATTTTCCAGCAAAGGAAAAAAAAATGCCAGGTAAACAGAATACACAGGGCTTCTGGAAAGGCTATTAAAAGGAATAAAGAAGTTCCAGGAGGAGATGTGCATATTGATTTTGTTATTTTGCCCTCCAGGGGAGATAGTACATATCTTGCACTCATCTATCAGTAAAGTGGTAATAGCCTAGAAATTCCTTTTATCACATCTGTGCACCACTTGCTCTGCATAGGAGCCATAACATGTAAATCATGGGGAACAGTAAGAGCAGTACACAGCAGTAGAACCCTTGAGACCGCACACTTTGGTACGTATCATATCAGCCAGTACCTGGAAACACAAGGCAGCAGGGCCAGCAGTTCCACAGCAATAATAATCAAGGTGCCTGTTCCCTGGAAGTTTGCCAGAGAAGCTAAACTAATCTGACAATGTCTGAATATTATTCAGACCTAAAAGGTATAAGAGATCATGGGATTCAAACTTGGTTTTAACTTAGAAACTCGATGACCATCCAAAGGCTATCGCAGACAGTCAACACAACCAGGGATCACAACAATAAAATTAAAGGTAAACAACCCCAAAGGACATGTCTGTCTTCAGCTGCAGAACTGGGTCTCCTTGAAGTAGCAGAAAGACTTTCTAGCTCAATAATCCACTTCCCTTCTGCCTCCATTTCAGACTGAAACTGTCAGTTAGGGAAACTACTTAGTCATATATCACCTTTAAATGTTTGTCCTAGATAATTTCTTTCCTAGCATGAACTCAGATAGAAAAGATATTATCTTCAGTTATTTAACACCAGTGGTTCAAGAGACAGGCATTATTTAATGGTCATGGCTAGAGACAGAGGCATGCTGAGTCTAGAGTCCCTCTCAACAATCTTCCACACACAATCACAAGAACATAACTTATAAACAAACTGGACCAGACAATTACATCGTGAGTGGCCAGGAGAAAAAGAGGTGGAGGAGCCTGTGTCATTAGAAACAATGATTTTAGAACAGATGACCATTTTGACAGCTCATAGACCACAAAATTTATCTATTTCTCTGCTGGATGTCCCCTGTCTCCCTGTATTTGAAGTTAGAGTTTTCATGATCACTTTCTATGGACAGGGAAAAATCAGATCTATTTGATTCGTGCGACACAGAAAGAGCTGCAACATGTAGTTACTGTAAGCACCAGCCTTATAGTTTCAAATCTGATTAGTACAATGAGAGAAAAGCACATTTTAGATCACTTGAAGAGATGTGAACCCACCTCTTACCCTCTACGAAAACATTAGAAGTCAAGAAACCCAGTAGCATGTTTGAGTACATTTTTAAATGACAAGGAAATTTTATCATATAAAACCTGCACAAAACTGACTTCAGTACTTAAAGGCTAGCATGAATAACAGCTACCCACTGAAAAATCTGCAACTCTTTCACCCTGCAGAACAGCTACCAAAGCATATTTTATTCGTTTCGGACAACCACCATGCTGTACCTGTCCAAAGCAGGAAGTGCAGGGGGTCACTACTGCAAGCACAAAAGGGAGTAAGCACCTTCATGGCTGCATGCACTACCCTGAAACAACACTTTCAGCAGTCTCTTAGGTTCCAAGTCTTCTTACAGATCATAAGCCCAGATCAACATCAAATCAGTGCATAATACCTTGTAGCTTTCATTAGTACTGCCTATAATTCTAGATATTTTGGTAAAGAGTTAAAATACAAGCCTTTTAATACAGCAATCTCCTAAACCTCTGAAACAAGGTCAATAAAATTGACTGCCCAATTTCACTAGTTTAGCTATGTCAAAAAGAAAAACACCAGAACTTACATCTTCAAGTCCTCAGAGATCCTGCCAAATACATTCTAAACTCCCATTCTCTTCCTTTGAAAAGGTACAATATTTTTAGTTCACATCATTTTGCATTAAGAACTTCTTTAATCTTTGCAACACACAGCACAGGAAACAGCCTTCAAAAGGAAAGCTGCAAAATTAGTCCATAATTTTGTCTTCAAAAATTATACTCTTTTTAAGCAAAGAGATATTGTTAATTCCTCATACTGTCTCTTTATTAGGTCATGAAATATAAATAACATGTTGTGCTCCCCCATTAAAACTCTCCATTCTATCCCTGATCCCTTCACATTGAAACAAAACACTAGGTTTTCGGCCTTGGACTTAGGAAATGAGAGTTAAAGGCAGAGTCAGCAAAAAGAATTAATACATGGCAGGAGTTTCAAATAGGCAGAAATATGGACATATCTAAGTAAAAATTTCAAAAATCTATACTTAAATCTATATTTAAGTTTTTACCTTGAAAATCATTAACAGCTGATCAGCAGGGAAGAAAACTCCTGGTTGACATAAATTCAGGGACTGCATTACAAAGAAGGTTTCAGAGATCTGCAAAGGCAACCTTAATATAAAGGGAGAAAACAGTAGAAAGCAGTAGAAAAAAGTATCTTACAAAAGAATCTTCTCTTTAGGTTTGGGCTATTCTTTATTCCTCCCTGAAGTAAGACAGGCAAGACCTATATACCAAGTATCACTAAGCACTAGGCTATCTACAGAAGGTATCTCTTGGCGATACAAATTTATTCATGCCTTTCTATACGAAGTTAAAGATGCTTATCAGCTGGCTGCATGCAGTCAAGCTAACTGATTATACCCAGGGAAAATTTCAGTTTCTTTCTAGCTGCTCAACCCCGTTACTTTGTCTCCTGGCTGTCTTATTACCTTCCAGCAAGGTCAAAGCTAGGGCTGATCAAATAATGTTTGTCGTTTTCACTTACACTTCAGTAGGCTGCAAGTACCATAGCAATCTATGTGAACAGATTATCATCCCTAACTAGTTCAAATGTTTCTTCCTACAATTTATCGGCCATTGTGCTTTTCAAAAACAATTAGAATCAAAAAATGACATGCCTGCAATATTCAGCAAGTTACTAAGTCATGCCATTTCCTCGGACACCCTTTACTGAGCATTGAAAACAACTTTGATATTTTTTTTTTTCATAGAAGAAAGGTAACAGAAACATTAAATAATTATCCATTTTCACATGGTTATTTCAGTTGTATTTTATGCTGAATCACACACACCATATTGTAATAACTTTATCCTCTGTAAGTTTTCAGTTCAGTCACCCTTATCTCACTATGCCCTTAAAAATAACATAGGAGCTCCACTGATATGGGAATCCCTAACCAGCTCCAGACTTCTTCTTCCAAGGGATGCATGACCTTGCAGTGGCATAATTGTGCACCACATAAACCAACCAGCACCCTCATCCTCTATCACGGCTGTTTGCAAGTCCCTTTTTAAAAGTCTTAAACCAAACAAGACCTTAAAAGAGAAGAATCTCCTGAAAAAAAAGGCTGTAAGAGGTGAGCTATTCTATTTGGAGACAGATAATGAAAAATTAAATGCTAGCTTGGCTTGAAAGTATTCCCTTCAGCTGAAAAAAATAGCAACCATGCAGAACAGCTCCATCTTCCCTTCTGCTGACAGATTCCCCAGTCAAGCAAATTCCTAAATGATTCATGTAGTTTCCCAGCATTCATTCCCAGATCGCATTCAGACATGATCTTTCTGGGGGAGGGGGAAAAAAGTCTTGCCTTTTGTTTCCTCTAAAAGGGATAATACTAATAAGCACTTACCGCCAACAGGTATCACCTGACACACCCACTGAACGATGTACTTCCAGCTACTGACACTGATCCAGCTGAAAACGTGCCCTGTGAGAAGGAAGTCACTTATCTGTTGTGGGAGTTGTCCCATGGGGTTTTTGTGCACCACGCTAGGCAGAGATTGAGCAAGAATCTACTGCTTTGCTCAGCACAGCCACCTCACCGTGACACCAAGTGTTCGAAGTGCAACTTCCCTCGGGCTGCGCCGGAGCAGCCGCTGACCCGACACAGGTACAGGTTCCTGGGAAAGGGAGCCCTCCTTCCTCACAGCAGCAGCAGCAGCTGTGATGGAGCCATGCCGTCAGCTCAGGGAACTGACCTCGATGAAAACCTAACCAAGCTGTTTGTTCCCTGATCTACCCGGCTGCAGAAATGCCAGTGCCAGCCCAACACGGAGGACAAAACTGTGCCCCCACCGGCAATCCTTCTGCAGAGGACCACAGACGTGTCAGCTTAGGATGATGGTGTAACTGCAGCCTTAGGACAACAACTCCCATATGAAGGGCCTCAAACATAGTCCTTGCTCAAGAAGATTCCTGAAAAATCCAAATTAATCCATGATATTTACTCAAATTTCCAACTATACTTTCAAGCAACACTGTGTAAATTCCTCCTTCTCCCGTGTCTACTCAGCCACAGCCATGCTGCAGCACTGGCTATAACTTTCTCTTGGGCCAGCAAGAAACTGGGTTACAGAAGTTATCTTCCATAACACTTGAAAACAAATACTGAAGGTTAAGTCAGTCTTTCAAAACCCTATTCAAAAGCGACTGCACCAACTAACATTTCAAGACATCAGTTACATGCAAACAACTGTGAAGACAAGTCCAGCCACTATTGTGACCCCATGGGTTCAGAGCAGGTAGACCCCAACTAAATATTAGCATTTTGGTCACTACTTACTTACAAATTTATTTACACAGCAGATTCCTTTCTCTAGTCTCCAGGAATGAAAATACCCAAACCTGTAACCTGCCATTTCAACAAAACAAAACAAAAATCCCAAGTAAATGAGCATTGCATAGCTCAATTCACCAGGAGCTCCTATACACAAGTCAGTAGTAAAGCCAGCCTGGAGGAGGTGGCTTGCTGGGAACACTGATCCCATAAAGAAATGAACAAAGGTAGGACACAGTAACCAGTTTCAAAAAATATTGCACTATATTGCTCCATTCTGCAAGATACAGTATCTGAGTGGCAATAACTGGAACTTTTGCATCTAGAAGATTTATTTCCTCTCTCTTCCAATATCTATAAACATGCAAAAGATAGAAGCAAACTTAAAATACAAAAATGCTGTAGCATCAGTTTCAGTGGTCATTTCTACTACAAGAGACAAATTACCATATTAAGACTGCAGCTTGTACTCTTTAAGATACAGGATTTTATCTAAAGTTTGCAGTCCCCAACACCTTTGAATTTCTTAACCATTTTGGTTTGCATCATATCCTAGAACTAAAAAGTTTCATCAGTCTTAACACCTACATATATATATATACATATATATAAAAGAAATACCACATTGCTGAGAAAACAGTTTTTCTCTACTTCTCCCCTCCCCCTAAACTTATGATATCTGAGGAATATCTAAAGTATAAGTATTAAAAATATTTTGACAGCATATTCAAGAGATTTGGAGTTCATTTGCACTCCAAAACATTCTAGCTAAAAGGTGACTGAATCAAGTCACCCACAAAATAAAATACAACGTACCATCTTTTGAGATTAAAGAGATCAAGTACTTGGAACAAAATCTCTTTTGTAAGTTCCAGGCAGTTCTGGAATTCACCATCATTTTTCTCCTGGTAATAACAGGGAGGAGGAACTCCTCCCGCTCTCTTTAATAGCACTAATTCTGCTTTGGTTGACCTTTCTCCATACAACCGTCATGAAAGTAACAGAAGTGCTTTACCTCCAGAACTATCACAGAAACTAACTCACCTGTGAAGAGCCAGCAGAGGCTTTGATTTTAGTATTCCATATTTAGGGAGACACCACATGTGCTGGGTTAGAGTTAATTTCCTTCCTGGGGCTGCTATGGGGCTGTGTTTTGGATTTGTGCTGAACACAGGGTTGATGATACAGAGATGTTTTTGTTATTGCTGAGCAGGGCTTACACAGAGCCAAGGCCTTTTCTGCTTTTCATGCTGCCACACTGGTGAGGAAGTTGGGGTTGCCTGGGAGGGTGGGAGGAGACACAGCCAGGACAGGTGACCCCAACTGACCAAAGGGATATTCCAGACCATGTGACATCACACTCAGTATTTAAAGTAAAGGGAAAGAAGGATGAAAGGGGGCACATTTGGAGTGATGCTGTTTGTCTTCCCAAGTTACGTGTGATGGGACCCTGCTCTCCTGGAGATGCCTGAACACCTGCCTGCCCATGGGAAGCAGGGAATTCATTCCTTGTTTTGCTCTGCCTGTGGGTGTGGCTTTTGCTTTGCCTGCTAGACTGTCTTTATCTCAATCCACAAGTTTTTAGGTTTTTACCCTTCTAATTCTCTCCCTGATCCCACTGGGAATATTATCTAACTTATGAAATGAAAGTGTTTCTTAAGAAAGCATTTTCTAAAGAAATGCAGTTCCAGGACATACTTTTCAAAGTCTGCTTCAAGACTGCAGACTTCGTGGAAAGAGCCACCAGAGAGTTCATTGGAATAGGATGCCACAAAAAGAAGGAAAGTTTGGGGACAGAAAGGAAAGAACCAAATATAGCAACACATTCAAGGTGAGGGACAGACATATCTATAACAAATAACAACTGAGCATGGCCTGGAAAGTCATTAGAGTTGGTGGGAACACAAAGCAGAGAACGCATGAGAAGGATTATGGAAAGAGCCCTCTCTGGGAGCTGCTGGTAGGCCTAGAAGGGAAAAAAGAGGTAAAAAGGCAGCACACTAAAACCTCAGGGTCCGGGTCAGAAGGGAGTCAGTTTTTAAGACTCATGAACAGCTTCTTCTAGCTCTCTAAACAAGCCCAGCTAAGGTGGCTGGCTCTGGGGACCAGCAGCTCTTCTTCAGCTGGTAGAGGGGCACACTTTCTGCAACTGGTGTGTAACAGCCTTAAAACTCTTATCCCAAATAGAACATCATTGGCTTCAGGAGGCTTCAGGACTTTTTTCCCCCTCCTGTTCTTGAATTTTCAGATGTAAGCCTAAACAACTTTACCCATCTTACTTCAAGGCAGAAAAACAACTTGTGCAGCAGTTCAGACAAAAAAGTTTAAGAAACTTTTAAATTCTCCTGGCAAGTAGCTCTTGCATTCTTCTGAAAACTTCTTTAAATTTTCAAACTGCAAGCACACACACGTGCCCACAAACAGTATGTTATAAAAGCATTCCACTCATTTTATCCAGCATAGGTTGTTGTGGTTACCCACCCCCTCCTCAGCTCACTGTTGCATATTAACACCTTACAAGGGAGACAAAAAAAATTCATAAATTACTCAAAAATTAATTTCTTTATTTCTTTTAGGCAGTTGGGCAATTAGGAATATGTCAGTTGGAAGATACAACCAGAGAAACTTGGCACTGTGCAGTTTCTCAAACTTACCTGTCTCCTTCCTTTCCCAGCATTTTTTAAATAAAATTTTAAAATAATTCTTTAAAATAAAAGATTTTAAAACAAATAAAATTTTAAAATAAATAAATCAAAGGAAGACTGACATTCTGCATTTTGCTTGAAATGCCACTAAGCTGGCACTTTCCTTGATCATTCACAGTAAATATGGCTGAAGTTTTAACTTCTGCCCAACATTTCTCTTTTGTTTTAGAACACTATTTCCCCACCTCCCAGCAGACCCACACAACTTCTTTATTTAGCTGCTTATTGTTTATTTTCTTCCTCAAATCCAACTTTGTTATATTTAATTAGTCTATGGATGCATCATCTGATTTCTCCTGCTCTACCACAATAAGAAGATTCAACATTTATTTTGTTCTAGCAAGAGAGTAACATTCATTTAAGAATCACTGTGTTAGGAGATGCATAGACAACTCCCTTGCCATTAGCACAAGTGTCGAGACCAGTCACGTCAGACTCTTTGTCCAGGTGGATGGAAGACTGTGAAGTCTAAAAGTAGCAGGTGAAAGAGGGGAAATGTTGTCACCTTGTTTTTCTGTGCTGCTGCTTTTGAAATGTGTGAGAATGAAAGATTGTTCCTGTGATTACCTTTCAAGCACAAAAAAATTACCAAGGGTCAGAAACCAGTCAGCTACAGCATTGTCTGTTTTAAAGGCATGAAGCCCTTTAAACTTTCTCTTGACATGGAAATGAAAGGCTTAGAGCAATTTTTTGTGTGTGTTGCAGTGACATTTCAACTTAATTGGATTTAATTCTCTTAAGAAACTAGTAACAAAAAGTTACTCCTTGTAAAGCCTGGACTATCTCAACAAAGAAAAAGACAAACTGACTTGAACCAAACACAAAATTGAACCCAGAAGTCACATGCTGGACACACAGGATTAGTCCAACCTCATTAAAAAACAGAAAGAGCCCTCTGAGTCATCAGACCTACAACAACATGCAACATCAAAACCTAATACTTGCCACAACATAGTATTTAGCTCAAGCCTAAAAGTAGCTAGATAGCTTTGTCTCTATATCCCCAAAGGAACGCTGTTACAGAAGCAGACTGGTTAAATTACAAGAACTGTCTGTAATTTACAAAGTAAATGCCTTAATATCTAAATTATCCACATTATTATGCCAACACTGACCTTTATCTTACATGTATGTTCTCTTTTTTTTCCCTTACTGGAAGTGTTAAAGGAAGCAGAGTTTCGGGTTTATTTCTTAATTCATCCCCTGTAGGAAATGCTTTCCAGTCCTCATAATCCTTCCCTGAACCCATCTCTCAGGAAAATGTATAAGACCAAACCCATATAAATCCTCAAGATATACAAGTCTGAGTTGAAACTACATTACTCAAAACCTGGTTTTGGTCCCATTATTTATTTTCAATTTTTAAAAACTGTTATACCTTTAAACCACGCTATCTTGGCCCTACCTACCATTATCAGCAGCACTTGCTCTCAAGCTGATATTCACAAAGGTGGTTTCTCTTGTGATGTGCCCAGTAATTTTTATCTTTACTCCATTGCAATTACCTGTTTCCAGATTCAGCGCTGCAGAAATCCACCAACCCTCCAGAAGTCTTAGCACCTTTCACTGAACTGATATCAATCAGTGTGGTTTCTGTTTCACTAGCATTTCCTCTAAGTTATTAAAGCAACACTCTGATAACATTATAATATCATGTACTATAGTGCCACTCAATAACTTCTATGTTTCAGTTGTATCCTTCAATATTCATATTCTGCTATGACTGCTATGCTATTACCTTACGGCTGTGATATCCAGTCTAATATTTTACAATTCAAATTATTCCATTTTATACCCCCCAAGCTCTTGGTATTTGCACAAAAGTGTTTCAGCTTTGCTTGCACTTCAGCTAATATAACCTTAACTGCACTGAAAGCTGGTGTAGTCATAACTGGTAGTTACATACCTGACTACTATTCTCAGAGATATTTATTGCACTTAAATTTTATTCTAATAATTGTCTATTGTTCTGTACACTTACATCACTTCATCTGCTATGCTATCCTTGGTTTTCTACCTCTTTTCATGTATACTTTAAAGAAAAAAAATAGGCATTATGCAAATCTATCACATTTCTCAATTTCAAGTTCTTCTTCAGCAAGAGAATAAATTCTCAATGCCAGCAAGCCATTTCTCTGGAGGTTGCAGTCTTTTCAAAGACTCCTCTTCCAGTAAATGTGTTTTAAATGGTCAAAATTTTCAAATCCTCTCTGTAGGAAAAGGTCTCGAGTGATACATCTCTGTTATCCTGCTACATCTGTGTTCCAAGGCCTGGGAGGGCTCCGTTCAGTGCCAGGTAAGTCTGCACAGAGCCATGCAACTCCTTCAACCCCACTGCACTCTTCCAAAAGAAATCTTCAAAATCTCTGCTGTCTTCAGAGTCACAAGCTTACACCTGCAATTACTCTCCAGTAGCCAGATTTCTCTTCAGCCTTGTTCTTCAGAGCCTCAAGCTTCCACTGGGATATTGAATAGCTAGGTTATATTGATTTACATGGGGATTTACCATTTCATCTAGCACATCTGTAAACTTAGAATTTTGCATATGCTCATCTCTACATTCCACCACTATGCCAAAATCTTATGTGACCTCCAGCCTGTAAGCTTTTGGTCTCTCCATGACAAAGCAATAAAATAAACAAAATAATTTAGCAGGCTTGGAAAAGAGGTTCATTGCAACTTAACATTTCTTTCACCTTCCCCCCCTCCCAAAGTAAAATGGGTTATGACCTTCACCACCATGGGTCACCTGGAGCTTCTAGGGACTCATTTTCTAACCATTAGTAACAGGGGTGGGGGAATTTACAGAAAAATACAGGGGTAATTTCTGAATATTCTCTCTTTTTAAAAATGTCAGTAGTCATACTCCTCTAGATGTCAAAAATCCAAGTATCCAACTAGAAACTTAAGGCAGTAAACATTCAAAGCCACACAAGAAGATGTGACACTTGTTCTATCCTCACAGCAAAGCAATGCAGTCTTAGCTGACAGAACTTCAGGGTACTATCATAGTAAGAAAGCTCTGAATCTCAAATGGTGCCTTGCCACTTTCCTTAAGCAACAATAAAGAAAATCACGACAAAGTGTGAAAGCAGCAGCCACAAATCAGTATTTCCATCCTCTTCACTTGTAAAATGAAGTCAGAAGTAATTTAGAATAAGAAACAATTGATAGCACTATCCCTGTCACTAGGAGATACTGATAGAAAAACAAGCTCTGCTTTCTAAAAGAGAATGTGAAATGAAAAAAACACATGCAGGATAGAAGCAACAAAGACAAAAAGTTGCAGTTTCTCATAGCATAGAACAGAAAAAGTTAAATAGCAACTCTGTTCTGGATCCTCAAGACAGGTTTCTAAATAGTCCAGGTAACACTTAAAATTCCTTTGTGATTAAATTATTTACAACAGGCTAGACTTAAAGTTCAGAAGGTTATGATGGAACACTAATTCTATTTGGCATAATTATGAAATTATGTACTTCCTTCTAGGATAAGAACAACAAATCTTTTTAGCACGTATTTTCTGAAGGTGTTTGGTCTTCATGTTTTCACTGTTAAGCACAAATGTTGTTCGCACGTACTTGAAGTAAGTACAAATCTTTTTACTCATTTTACATGCTCTCTCAATCTCAGTAACATAGCTTGTAATAACATTAAAAGTGACTTTTAAAGAAAAACAGCATCTTTCTCTTTTCCAGTGAGCTCCTTCTTCTATTCATCGTGGAAAAGAGATGGAGGAGTAGCTGGTATACTTTGCTTCTTTCTACTACTATATGATGTTAAAAAATGTGGGGAGGAAAAGTAAAGCAGCAGTTGCACACAACCATAAAACTACAAGCCTAAGACCCTAACCCCAAAGTTACAAGTGCACCATGGCTGTGGTGGGCTTTGATCTGGGCTTCCAGAGCTGCTACATCGCTGTGGCATGGGCCAGCAGCATCGAAACCGTCACCAAAAATTTCAGCAACCAGTGCACACTGTCTGTGGTTTCATTTGGATCCAAAAACAAAGCTATTGGTGTAATGCCTGAAAACCAGCAAATTACTCATGCCCACAACACTGTATCTAACTTCAAGGGATTCCATGGCCGTGCATTTAATGATCCTTCTGTTCAGAAGGAAAAAGAAAAGTTGAGCTATGATTTGGTTCCCATGAAGAGTGGTGGAGTTGGAATAAAGGTCATGTACAAGGATGAGGAGCACATCTTCAGTATGGAACAGATTTCAGCTATGCTATTGACTAAATCAAAGGAGACTGCAGAGAGTAACCCGAAAAAGCCAGTAACAGACTTATTTCTGTTCCATCATTTTTCACAGATGCTGGAAGGAGGTCCCTTCTAGATGCAGCTCAGATTGTTGACCTAAATTGTCTTAGATTAATGAATGACATGACAGCAGTAGCTCTAAATTATGGAAGACCTTCCATCTCCTGAAGAGAAGCCATGGATAGCTGTTTGTTGATATGGGACATTCTGCATTTCAAGTACCAGCCTGTGCATTCAACAAGAGTAAACTGAAGGTACTTGGCACCGCATTTGACCCTTTCCTCGGTGGGAGAAACTTTGATGGAAAACTGGTAGATTACTTTTGTGCAGAAATAAAATTAAAGTACAAACTAGATCCAAAAACCAAGGTTGGGCTCTTCTTCATCTCTATCAGGAATGTGAGAAACTGAAGAAATTTATGAGTTCAAATGGCACAGACATAAATATTGAGTGTTTCATGAATGATACTGGTGTATCTGGAAAAATGAACAGGTCACAATTTGAAGAATTGTGTGCTGATGTGCTGCAAAGGATAGAGATGCCTCTGCTTTCATTAATGGAACAAACACAACTGAAAGTGGGAGATGTAAATGCTGTAGAGATTGTGGGAGGAGCAACTCTGCTGTCAAAGAGAGGATTGCTAAATTCTTTGGCAAGGATGTCAGTACAACACTGAATGCAGATGAAGCCATAGCTAGGGGCTGTGCTCTGCAGTGTGCCATGCTTTCTCCAGTTTTTAAAGTGAGAGAGTTCTCTGTGACAGATGCTACACCTTTTCCAACATCTCTGCTGTGGAACACAAAAGCAGAGGACACTGAAGGAGTCCATGAGGTCTTCAGCAGAAATCATGCGGCACCTTTCTCTAAGGTACTTACATTCGATAGGAAAGGCCCATTTGAGCCAGAAGCTTTTTATTCTGATCCTAATGGAGTCTCATATCCTGAGTCAAAAATTGGTATGTATGTTATCCAGAATATGGCAGCCCAGAAAGATGGAGAGAAGTCTAAAGTCAAAGTGAAAGTCCCTGTCAATACTCATGGCATTTTCAGTGTGTCCACTGCATCTGTAGGAGAACCAGTTAAAAGTGAAGATTGTGAAGATACCAGTGCTGAGACTGAAGGGGAATCTCAGGACCAGAGGCCTATTGAAAACTTAAGTGATACAAATGATCAGCCCCCAGAAATGATCAGCTAAAAAACCCAAGACAAAAGTGAAAAATGGGGAACTACCCATTGAAGTTAACTCGGTTTAGCAGTTAGGAAAAGATTTCAATATGTATATTGAAAGAGAGGGAAAGATGATTATGTAAGATAAACTGGAGAAAAAAAGAAATGATGCAAAGAATGCAGTGGAGGAATATGTATATGAGTTCAGGGACCAGGTGTCTGGACCACATGAAAAGTTTGTTTGTGAAAAGGATCTGCAGGGATTCCCTGCCCTCCTAGCAGAGACAGGAACCTGGCTGTATGAAGAGGGTGAGGATGAAGTAAAGCAGGTATATGGAGGAAAATTAGAGGATTTAAAGAAATTAGGTACTCCAATTGAAATCCACCATCAAGAAGCAGAGGAATGACCAAGGTACAAGAATTGGGACACAGGCTCCGGTACTATGCTACAATGGCTGGGGAATTCAGGAATCAAGATGAGAAATATGTCTATATCGATGAGATGGAAATGATGAAAGTAGAGAAGTGTGGTAGTGAAGAAGTAGAGTGGATGAATAATGCTGTCAGTGCACAGGCTAAGAAGAGCTTAGATCAGGATCCAGCTGTGCATTCAAGTGAAATTAAGGCAAAGCTACAGGAGTTAAACAATGTCTGTGAGCCCGTTGTGACACGACCAAAACCAGAAGTTGACTCTCCTAAGGAGGAAAACCCATTAAGTGAACAGAGTGATTGTAAAACTGAAGACATGGGAGAAAATGACAAAAATTCTGAAATGCCTCAGCAAAATGGTGAATGTCATCCAAGTGATCAAAACACCATTAACATGGACCCAGACTAAGCCACTGCACTTGCAGCAAATTATTTCATCCCATGACAGAAGATGTTTTGGCTGTCATATGTGATGGGGTGGGAACGCATTGTTTTGGAAACTATTTATATTTTTTTCTTAAGACTTGTCTGGGATATGTTATGTTGTGGGAGGAAGAATAGTAACAGTGTTGGTCATGACTATCCTAAAAGGAAAATTGCCTTGGCAACTTTCAGATTCCTGAGGAATTGTGAGTTCATAGTAAGCTTCTGTGCAGTATTTAACCATTTGCATCACTAAAGATGAAAAGAAGCCCTTGCTTTGAAATGTACTGCTCCTTCAAAAGGTTGTAATTGAAACACTCATAGGCATTTGTAGAGGCCAAGGTAGTTTTCTTTTGTCAGGACATCTAATTGGATATGTCAGAAAAAGCCAGTATCTTTCCCCTTCATAAGGGCTTTCCAGAAGAAATCCTTCTGTCCTAAGGTTTTTGATTGTTGCAGTCCAAAGTACTTATCTGGTAATGAGGTGGTGAAATGTGTTAGTAGCATGCAGAAATGCTTATGTTTCATCTCTTGTTAAACAATACATTTTTCATGTGGGGTACATAAAATGAAGGAAATGCTAATTCTGTTTGTGTTATTTTGAAGCTTTTTAATGAGCGTTGAAATAAAGTTTATTTTACTGGTAAAAAAATTTTTTTTAGGTTGGACTTGATGATCTCAAAGATCTTTTCCAACCTAGTTCATTGTGTTTCTGTGATCTTTTGAAGTCCTAAAAATGCCAGTGTTGATTATTTCCATCTATATAATGGCATCTAAGAGCTATCCATCTATTCACAGAACACAACTTCACCAATTCTACAGAAAAAAGTCCAAAAAGGCCAGACATCCTCATACTTGAAATGCAACTGTCACCATTTCTCTCGTGAGCAGTACAGAAATGCAGTAACTGCTAGAAACACAAGAGGGAACACAGCTTCTACCACATCTGCTGAAAGTGCACAACACTAATTCTCCCAGTGCATTTTGATGGCCGTGGACTGACTCCTTCAAGGAAGTCTGGCCCTCCTGCAAGCATTGACCTATGCTCATTTCTTGTCTACTCAACCTCCCTTTTCTAGCAGCTATTTAATTTTAGGCACAGTGTAAGCCACTTCGCCCTGACAAAGTCTGAGTAACTTGCCTATAACACATACTCAGACATGTCTAGTAAAACAAGAAGAGCAGGTTTGATGCACACTAGACTTTTTTTAAAGACAAAATAATAATCCTACTAGTAATTTAGAATTGGTTTCCAGATTATTTTTTAGCAAATGACAGAGCTCAGTTAGACTTACCACATCCACTTGAACACACACACACACACACACACAACTCCTTACTATCAACCTTGCTTCTTGCCATTTTCAATCCAGCTTGATACCCCACATACTGACTATATTTATAATACACAGGTCAGCGAACTTCTGGTCTGCCTTTGACTATCTTTTCTTTATTATTTATTCCTTTTCTTTAATATTCAAGTACCTTTTTTTAACCCAGTTGCAACTTTGAGATTACTTTGAAGACAAACCTGTATTTCATAAAAATGATAAAAAGATGGAAGCTCCACCTAGACATTATGCAGGTACAAGAAAGCTAAATGCTAGCCTGTAAAGAAGCTGTGTGCATCAACTGATGGGATTAAAGTGAAAATTGCTTACTGAAAACCTGAAGTAGAATTGATCATATAAAAGATAAGTGGGATATACAAACGCATGTGATACCTAAACTAATCCATCTGGAATAAAGAGACCAACTCACTGATAGGACTTCTGGGTAACATTAGGTAAATGACTGAGAAAATCATTCTGGGTTTAGCTTGGGATTACACAGCAGGTAACTCTCAGTATGCCTGATTGCATCTGTATTTTTTCAGACACAATAGGAACCAACTTGTAACAATGCTCAACTTGCTTATTATGACTTTTATAAATTTTAAAAAACACTGAACAGCCTATTCAGCTACAAAAGGCCCTTGGGCCAAATAGAGAAAATAGGGAGTCTGGATGTGCATCCTTAAATGGAAACTAATAAGGAAATCTGTAAAACCTTTAAACTTACTAATCACATAAGCAGGTTTTTTATATATTACAGCAATTTCTACAGCAGCCTCCAGAGGATAAGAGAACAGTACACCCTCAGAGGACAGGAAATACTGAGGCATCAAGTTCTGCTATTGAAGAGGAGAAGAAAAAGAAAAGCTAGTCCCAAAATAATAGGCAGGAAAAGATTAATTCAGTGCTCTCATAGGGACGCCAAACCAAAGAGCTTCTAGGAAAGATAAAAGAACAGAAATAATGCAAATTTTATTTACTAATATATAAATCCATACTTTCTAACTTATGCAACTTATCAAGAAGATACAGATAGCTCAAGATTTCTTTCACAGCAAATCACTGTAGATGCATATAGGACTAAAACTCGCATATTGTAGGGTTTACTTTTGTTGGGCTCTATGCTTTATGCAAAAAAAAGAAGAAAAAGAAGAAGGCATAGGGGAAACTCTAAGCTACAAGCACTGTGTTACCAGAAACATCTAACAAGCAAATCTGACATAATGCTGCAATAGAAATCTACAGTTATTTCCCAAGGGGGTTTTTTGATGAAGAATATTAACACTATTAACAGCCTCTTTAGAGCTAGCTTCAACTAAAAGAGCAGATTTTTCATGTAATAGGGGACCACGCATATTTGTCATAAGTCTCTTTGGGCTACTACATGCAGCATAAAGCCTATATTCCAATGATTGCTCCATAAGGCCAAACAGCTTTCAAATACCTTTATGAGCCAGGACCAGGCCAAGCACAGAAACAAAAAGAATACATACATATATAATGCATAATTGTCAAGAATTACTTCTAAAGGAAAAACAAATACCTTACCTGAGCTTAGTGTATTCAAGCCACTGTCTTCAAGAAACTTGTGTTGATTGCTTCTGATTATTCCCCTCCTCCCTGAAATTTTCAAATTTCTACAAATCTTACTCTCTCCCTCTCAAACAGACAGCATTGTATTTAGCAGTAACAATCTGAAACTGCAGTACTTCTGGCTGCCACTCCTCCCTTCTTGGGGAAGGCACCACCCCCACTGCAAGGGGACAAAAATAAAGATATGCTAATTCTCAGCACCTGCTGTTCAACACAAATGAGCACCGGTATCAACACAAACTAGAATACCTGGCTGGGACCAGTAACAGCCAGAACATCGTTTGTTTCTGCTGCCCAGCACTAACACCACAACAAACCAGTCAGGGAGAGTAACTTCCCTAGCAACTTCAGCAACATACAGCAAAGCCCATCATCTGCCTTCTCCTCTTGCTGTACTAAGCCAGGAGACAGGGATCTCAGGATGCTCAGTGATGTAACTTTGATTTAATGTCTGTATGTTCCTTTTAAACACAGATGAATCATAATCCCTGAAGGTTATGGTTTTCCATACTTGCAAGACTGCTCCTGATGGGATTAATTCTTGTAATAGCATAGCTGATCACCACCATTAAACAAATACAAAAAACACATAATCAAGCAGATGAATGTATTCAAATAAACAATTTCCTACAATCTGAAGGGACTTGGTGCTATGTCTAGAGAATGGCACAGTTTTATTTCTTAACCCAAAATTTAAGCAAAGCATTCAAAACCAAATTTCTCCAGCCTCCTAGAGTACTGATTATCCAAGTCCAGCTGCTTCAGTGTCTGTGTTGTTTTCTGCTGCCAATCTTCTCCAGCCATGTTCACTTTATGAGAGCACCTAATCTGCCCCACTGAGTCTGATTACAGACTAGACATGGCTAACTATAGACTGGTGTCATCCTGTTGGCAACAAAATAAATCATTCCTGAGAGAGCTCTTTACAAGGTGGCTCTGTATTCCTAAAAACCTTGGTAAATAAAACAGGCCTGGAAATCACAGATAGATGAATGTTAGTGCTGGGGTCCTGCAAATGCTTTTCCTTTCAATGACTGCTCACGCCATCAGTGACTGCACTGCTTCACTTTTCCTTCTCTTACAGCCTAGTTCTCCACCCCAGATATTCTGGTCAACTAGGAAAAATCAAAAAATCAAAAAATCCCAAATCCTGAGTCTTCACATTCAATCAGCCAATGCATGGTTTATGTGTAGAGTAAACATTTCAGACATATCAGAAAGGGCAATGATTTACTTGATGAATTGTGAAACAGGGACCTCTGCTTACTCACAGGACTTTCATCTCAAAGGGACAAAATTCTGGTCCTATATGTTGAGCCTTGGAAGACTCAGACTCTTGGACACAGATTATAAATCTGACAGCTTGATTTATTTATTTTGCTAAGGAGTTGTGCGGTGGTTTTAAAGTTGCAAAGACATTAGTGTGTCTGAATGCTTGTGCCTCCCAGAAGGAAAGTAATTTTCCACTTTCAGGATGAAAATGGTACTCTAAATGGTATGTTCTCTGACTTTGATGAAAAAAGCCATTTCTGTACAGGTTGTCCTGACTGGAAGGATATGAAGAATGGATTAGCTAACTAACAAACACTTCTGGTAAAGAGACAGGCAGCACCAGTAATTCATTTTTCTGCTCCACTGCTGCTACCACCAACAAAAATCAAGCTGAGCAGAATGGATCAAGGAGCAGAAAGCAACAACTGATCAACTTAATGAAATTTTCGGCAGAAAAAAATCTCATACCTAAGTATTGATCAAGGACACAAAAAACACTGTGGGGAATCAGCCAAATTTAATTTTAAAATTCCATCTGAAGAAAAAGTGAATGTTTAATTCTGAGGATGTTTCCTAGTTGAATTAACATTCTAAATAGAGTATTGATGTTCAGATGAGCAACCATTTCACAGCCATTTGAAAAAAATATTTAAAACGACAATTGTGAGTTAAGTATTTTGTCCACTGCTGCAGCAAAATCTGAGGAGTGTATTGGGTAGTGTATTATTTATTCTCAGAAGTGAGGAGATCAAACACACAACATAGGCAGTCTAAGAGTTTTCTTGGAACTCATCACTGTGCCAAGATAGAAGGGGCTTCTGGGTACCCAGAAAAAAAAAGGTGAAAATGTGCTTGTTTTATAGGGGCACAGCACCCTCTGACACTGGGATGAACATGCAAGATGGCTGATGTATGAGTGTAAGCAATGGAGACTTATCTTCCGCTAAGGGCATTAATTATGGCATCCTGGACAAAACCTAACTCCCAGATACATACCTAGAATTTCCTGTGCAGTTTCAGAGAGATACTATTCTTCTCTTTGTCGTTAATGGTGGCTATTTAGTTCTGTTAAATGGCTGCTTCATTTTATCCTAAACATAGTAAAGATAAAGAATAAAATCCAGCAACAGAAAAACTGGCACATACCAATGTGTAGTTCAAGTATCTGTTTGCACAGTGTTTGGAACCATTTCAAAGAGAAGGGAGGAGAGGAGTAATATCAAAATTAAGCATTTCACTTCTCTGTTCTGGGCTAATCCTTAAAAGAATCCATAATGTGTCTGGTAGTAAATTAAACTCTCAGCACCAAAATGGTCCTACATTCACCCCAAGGAAAGAGGTGCTGAAAGCCAATCTGAGCATAAGAGAAGCAATTTACCCAAAGCACCTTATGCTTGGACTAATCCGAACAGCACAGAGATCGAGGCAGCAGCTCAAAACTGATGTAAATTAGGGCAATCTCAATTGAGCCTGGAGAGAGAAATGTAACAGCTTAATCTTCCACTGTCCCAAAATCCAGTAGTGTACTTCTGGTCTTGCACTCCAGAGAGGATGATCAGGGTGGGACATCTATTTAGTGAGGAGAAAAAGGGCCCTGCAGACAAAACATATCTCAGGTTTTGCAGTAACCCTGCTCTGGCTGCAGCAGTGCCAGGCTGACTTGTCACAGAAGACAGCTGTGTCACCAGCTGCCATGTACCAGAGGCGGGAGACAGTTCTAGGACACTTCATATATCTTAAGATATATCAGTAACATTTATGCTGTCTATTTGCTGTACAGCAGAGCATTTGAAATACAAAAGAAAAAAGAAGAAAAGGATAGTTTACCTCCTACTATCTGCTTTGCAGTAACCGTGTTTTACTATAACTCTTTGCCATACCTGGCCAGAGCTGAGGTTGTCTGGTTTTGGGTCGTATACTGTCTGGCAGCTGCTTTGCTGTTTTCCTCACATGGCAGGCATCACTCAAGATGATTTTAGAAAATGCTTTGTTCATTTGTTTTGTTTTCATTTGTAAGTCTTCAGGTTAGGTGAAAGGCTAAGTACAGACTCAAGCACGCAGTCTGTATCTATTTAAATATATGTCAAAGTTTTGAAATGCTATCATACCAAAATACTTCCATCAAATCCCTTATCCATAGGAAAGGAAATACAAGGAGGCCTAGCTCGAGGTCAAATTTCACAGCCTTTAAATGAGCACAGCTCCCACTGACAGCTGCATTCTCTGCCATTTTATTACATTTCCATGGATGCTGAGAAAAAAAAAAAATTGTCTAGCAATTTACATACTAAACTAAAGGAAGAAAGCTAAATAAAAGGTGGTTAAAGAAATACAACAATATGTTCTGATCCCTAGATCATTGGCTAGGAAAGAATAATTTGCCTCTTTTTATGTCATCAGAGGATTCAATCCCACAGTACCAATTCTGCCCCTTCCTTTGTTGCTTCTGCTGGGTTGTGCTTTGAGGGGTGAAGAACACCAGTCCAGCAGTGGCTGCTGGCGGATGGACACAGATTCCAGCTCAGCACTGCACTTGAGAGAACGACACTTCTGTTGTTACTAAATTACGTGCTTCAGTGATAGCATTCAGAAAATTTTATTGGATGACAAGTCATCCAGTACAATAAACACTGTTGTCCTGTACCAGCTGATTACAGAATATTCGTCATTCTTCTATTTCATATGGTAGAACTCAATACTACCTGGGAGGCTTTGCATGCTCTTCTGCCTTTTTCTTTCAGATTGCTTAATTAAGATTATTTATTCCTGTGTTAGACTGAAAAATTACATTCACATGGAGAAGAGCGGTTGGATTTTTTAATTAATTTTTGACTGTGACCTGCACACAATTTTTGATAGCCATGCAACTAATTTGTAGGCTACCCCAAAAAAATTGCATTCTATTTATAAACTATATCACAATTTTAAAATGTTTTACTTTATATTCAAAATTCATTTCTACACAGGCAGAGGAATGTTATTGGAAAGTGAAGGACTACTTTTGAGATTCAATTGATGGGGTTTTGTTTGTGTTTTTCTTTAAAAAACAAACAAAAAAGAAAAAAAGACAACAGCTATCTGTCATGCCCTGAATAAGATACACTTGAATTTTATAAAGGAAAACAAAGGCAGAAACTAGGGGAAATACAGAACTGGGATCTTTCCCCTTGTTCTCCCAGCATTTCTGTCATTTCTCATTTTTCTGCTCTAAGATTTTCTCCAACTGCCCAAAGGTTTGTGCAGTTGACTGACTTGCAGCTGCCCTCTCCTCACTACCCAGAGGAGACATACAATGAAACAGTTTAGATAAACTTTGTTACTTTTTATTTGATTTCCTCAGTCTGAAACAACATACACAACTACAATTCCAACTTTCATTTTCTTTTTCTCGCTGCTGAATTAATAGAACTTATTAACAGAAAAGCCTCAAAAACTGAGGAAGAAATCAATGAAGACAGCAAAATGAACCAAGAGAGTGTCACTTCACCTGCAGTGACTGTTCTTTTAATCCTTATAAAATATTCTCCTCCTAAATATTTTCCTCCTAATCCTTCATACCTACCTCCTACTTCAATTATCCCTGCTGTCATTACAGGAACTTCCTAGTCTTTCTTCCCATAAAACTAATTTCCACCATTTCCAACATCATCATTCTCTAGCAAAACCAGTCTGTTCCCAAATCTTTCCCAGTTTCCCAGTACCTTACCATGTTTGAGGCAGACATTCCCTAAAATACTCTTAAACAGTTTCATCTATCCCACTATTAAAAAAAAAAGAAAAAAACAAACAAACAAACAAACCAACCAACCAAAAAAACCCCTCCTTATTTCAGCCAGAAATGCCATACTTTATTGTTGCAAAGAAAGTAATTAAACCTCCTGCATTCAGTGTGAAGAATAACACTGTAGTTTAGATTAAGGCAGAAAACTACCACTTTTAAATACACAAAGAACAAAGAAATATTTCAGTATATGGCAATACAGAGTCCTAACCAGATCATTAAGTAATTCTTAATGATCCTGTACTACAACTGAGCTGAAGAACAGGAAACTGGGCTGGTGAGCAGTTAACAGCACACATAAAAGTGCCTCTGCACTCAGGGACAGAGGCACAGAGGAAACAGAAGAAATCTTGCCAAAAATTCTTCAAAAAAAGAATTCAAATTCAAACCATAACTCAAAGCAAGACTTCAAATAAAACCACCAATGTGTTCTGGTTCTAATAATAATGCAGATTTAATGCTGAAGACCTTAATTGAGGTTAATTTCTTGATCTGATCTGAACCTTCTGTTCCAGTGAAGTCACCTACTCTGACCAGCGAACTGCCCTGCAAATTCAGAGCACACATCCAAGGAGACAGCTCTTCCACTACGTCCTACTTCCATGAATGAAAAATAGAGCTGCAAAACACCAAGTGCCAGCTCAGAGAAGCACAGAAGTAACAACTGTGCCAACGCAGACCTTAACGTAGTGCTGGCACAGATGACAAGTTTCAAGCTTTTTTTTCCAGATTAAGGTAATTTCAAAATCTACAAATATGGATGTTAATCTAAATTCCTTCCAATTTGGTGTTTATTTAGTTCCAATGTAATCTAACTTCTGGCAGTCACATACAAAGGAAGATTTTATGCCTTATCCCTTAAGCAGTGATTAAGAAGCACCAAAATTCCAAAGGAACTATGAGAGATATCTATTTCATGAAAAAATGACTGTACGTTATTTCTTATGACACTGAATTAAATATTAATGTTCCTTAATATTACTCTTAACATTAAGAATCCTCACATGTTAAATATTAAATCCACAACTAAAAGTAAGATGGGAAAATTACTTGCAAAATCTGTTAGACAACTATGCCCTGCAATAATATGAAGTTGAATTCAGTTGCTGTTATCAGGAATCACTGCCCCACTGAGCTAGAAGGGGATACACAATACTCTGACTCAAAACATTTCCGAAATTATGTCAGAGAGGCACAAGGTAGTAGTACAACTGGACACAGCAGGAAAACCTTTAATTCTGCGTAAGCACAGCAGCAGAAGCTTCTATGAGAATGCTTATTTCTGCCTTTTGGTTTGACAGGTACCTCTGGCCACCACCTTTGTTTTCTCCCTTGCTGCCCTTCTGGCACCACATTTTATATACGTCCACTTACACAAGAGCACTCTGTTCTTTTCCCTCCCAGCTTCAGTAAAGGGACTAATGCATCTGCATAAGCCAGTAAGAGTGCAGTAATTTATGAAGTAATGCTACTATTTGCAAATACCATATCCTGTAACAATTTAGCATACCAAGTACGAATAAAAATGTTCTTGAAAACTGAAGGTTTAAAGTATTATGTTGATTCATCCTGAATTTTTAGGTTGCCATTGATTTTAAAGTTTTAGATTTGGCAGCTCAAGGTTCAACACAGTCTCAAACTCACACAAACACCCATATTTACTTGAGCCATTGAATGTTTCCCTGGGTAATCCAGCCCAGAAATTCCTATTTCCATAAGCTTCCCATGTGCTAATGAGACGTTAAGCTGGTAATGCTGTAGCCACAATGGTTCAATAACAGACAAGACAAGGCTTGCAGACCAGGACAGCACCCACACCACCATACGCTGCATAACCTGAGCAACAGAGTTTGCTTCATTGCACAGATGGTCGCAGAATCACAGAAACGTTTGGGTTAGAAGTGACCTTAAAGATCATCTCCTTCCAACCCCCCGCCATGGGCAGGAAAACCTTCCTTCAGACCAGGTGGCTCAAAGTGCCATGCAGTCAGGCCTTGAAAACTTCCAGGGATGGGGCATATACAGATTTTCTGGGCAATGTCTTACCACCCTCACAGTAAAGAATTTTTTCTTAATATCTAATCTAAACCTGCCCACTTTCAGTGTTAACTCATTACCCCTTGTCCTGCCCAAGGGTCCCTCTTCAGCTCTCTTGCAGCACCTTCTGGGATGCTGTAAAGATCTCCCTGGAAGCCTTCTCTTCTCCAGGTTAGACAACCCCAACTTTCTCATCCTGTCTTCATAGGAGAGGTGCTCCAGCCCTCTGACCATCTTTGTGGCCTCCTCTGGACTTGTTCCAACAGGTCCACATCCTTCTTATGCTAGGACCCCAGAGCTGGATGCAGCACTGCAGGCAGAATCTCACCAGAGCAGAGCAGAGGGGCAGAATCCTCTCCCTTGACCTGCTGCCCACAGTGCTTTGGACGCAGCCCAGGATATGGTTGTCTTCCTGTGTGTCCTTCTCCTTGCCCTAAGGATATTTCAAGAATCAGAAAAAAAAAAGCAATTCCTGCTACAGATCTCAGCTTTCCCCTTACTTAGAAGTGAAAAATTAAATATTTCATGATGAAAAAAAGTATCAGAAAATTAGCGTGAAATATATTTTAAACCCACAACTTTCGCAACCCATGCTGTTTGTACATTTTAAAAGAAATTTTAGAAAGTTTCTAAAATATTGCATTTATAGACAGTGTTAGTTTCTGTAGAAAAACTAGTGGGTTTCCAATATATTTCTTTGGTAAATGGGTTAACTAAATTAGAATTTTGGGTTTAGCCTTTTTTTTTTTCCCATTGTTTTTAATTAAGTTGGTCCTTTGCCTGGAGCAGCCAGAGTTGTTTACCCACAATGGCCATGAAATTCCCTGTGCTTGGTGGTTTAATTATCTCCTCATTGCCTGGTAATTCTTTTAAGGCTTTTTTTTCTTTTTTTTTTAATGTGGCACAGCAGACAAGAAGAATCATCTGTCTTCTTGGTTCAATCTTAGGAACTTACTTACACTGTCCCCTTCTTCACATACAGCAATTTTTAAGTTGATGGATTAAGGCAGTGTCTATTTTCAAGATAGTACAAATTATTTTATTTTTTCAGTTACCCAAGCCACTGCAGTCCATTACCCGTACAAACACCTGCTGCCTACAGACATACCGGATCTGAATTTTGTTTGTTTGGTTGCATCACCTGTCAGATGCAGAAAATTCTGCTGAGAAGAGCATGGCAAGTTCCATGCACCTCCCACCTCAACACTGTCTGATTCTGTTAGTGGTCTGCCTGTGATGAGAACTAGGTCTGAAAGCTATGAATATCTTTCAGTGGGCTAGAATGGGAGCAACACTATTTGGACCAAAACAGAACAAGCTGAAAGATAACCACGCATGAAGAAAGAGGAAAATCCAGGATTGCTGACAAGCAGGCAAGTTGGCTGTAGTGTGACAAAGGCTTTACAAGTTTTCGACACTAATGTACACTTCTCATTAAGTTCCAAAAAAAAACCCAAAACAATTACATGCACCTTTCACTAAAAAGCAAAACCCAGACTGCTTAACAGTATGTAAGAATAGAATTTACTGTAGTCTAAAGAGGCAGCCAGCTTATCTCCTCATAGACACAGAAATTCTCTAAACACAAACAGGAACAAAACAAACTTTGAGGTAAGATGGAAAGTAGCCAAGCACACCAAGACTTATCTTCATTGCTAAAGATTCAGGAAAACTGCAATACTGAGACTGGTTATGGCATACTCCTTTTCCCATCTTGTAGGCAAATTTCTATTAGCCCTGAAGTTTTTATGGCTCACCAGAGGTGCCCTGCTCTGCAGACACCAGCTCTCCTCCAGTTCCCCATTGCCATTCAACAGAGGCACGTCTCACCTTGCCTGTTCAAGGATTCAAAATTCCAGTCTGACCCTCAGGCCAATGAGTGCTTCCAAGATGAGACCTACACTTCCTACCAAAATATCAGCACACCTGGGTTTCTCTTACTATCTTGTCCCTTCTGTGCATTTCCAGAATCAACATATGAGAGGCTAAATTACTAATAAAATTTAAAAATGAAACTTTAAAACAATATTTTATTTCTTTTTAGAGAACAAAACCCAAAATCCACGATCTTACAAAGTGCTTCCTTGAGCTTCAGCAAACCTACAGCACTGCAAATGGGGTCAGAATCTGCTTCCATCACTTAGGGGAGGTGAGAGATGTGTGACACTGCTGACTACGCAACAAAGGCTCTTTTGAATTATTTACTACAGCAGAACTAACAAATCATCTGGGTGTAAAGCTGCAACACTGTTCCAAATACAGAAAAGAAAAACTAGGGTCAAAACTGACAGGCTGGTATTGTCTTTTAAAATTGCTTAAAAATATATCTTCTTGCACTTCATATTCCATAGAAGTATTTCTACCTTAACCTTCAAACTTTAGTGGGAGTCATTGCTCTTCCAGAACACAAAAATAGATTCTCAAAGCTGATGTTCTTCAGAACTTAGAAAGTATCTCCCAAGACAAATTCACACAGACATGTGCTAGATCTTCATCAGTATTTTATTTAAAATAGGCAAAATGTTTTATGCTTATGGTTTACAGTGTTTTAGCCCTTCCCCTCAGGTCCCCCCCACCCCTAAATCTGGAATAGTTCATGAGGCTAAAGCTAGTTGCTCTTTTTCTATAAGGGTAAAAAAAAAAACAAAAAACCAAAGAGATATCCATAAACATCAGATCTCTGCTTCAGGTAAAATTCCCAAGCATGTAATTCTGTTTAACACACTGAAATTGATTGTTAAGGTAATTTCAGAGCACTGAAAAAGCGTAATCAGAATTTTTCTTTTGCAAAAGAGTACAGTTTTTCTATATTTTACTCTTGATATAAATCTTAATAAATATTCATAGACGATTCTAGGACACCTCATTAACAAGCTGTTCAACAAGTAGAGCAAGGGATGAATTAGGTGTTTAAAATAATTGTTATAAATGTATCTTCTCAGACTAACATGGAAACAATTGTAGCATGTTTCCTAGTGGAATATCAGATTTATTTAAATATTGTAGCCAACAAAGGCTACAACATGGAAGAAGGCTCCAAGGTTTGGTTCTAGTAGAAAAAACAAGTGGAGAATTCCAGATGGGTTGACTTCCTTTTGTCCCCACTGCTCAGGTAAGAAGTGACTTGTTCCCAGAACATCTGGAGACTGTTTGCTTTGCTTAAGCTGGGATTCACCACTTTGCTTCCCAGATCAGCATCAGTAATGCCTTCTGTTTTCATGCATGGGTTATAAGACACAGGCCCAAACTGGACCGAAGGATTTCAGTTTCCTTATAATCATAGTTGGAAGTGAGATCTTTGGACATCAGATCAGACAGTTTATTTCTGGAATACTTTTTATCCAGGTCTAAAATAAGCTTTTTTAATCTTGTTTCAGTGTGTCTATTCCTTTCACCCTGTGACTCAGTCAGTGACTTTTCACATTCTGCTTTTGTCAGGGATCTGCTCTGTCAGGTTCCCACACATCTTTAGATCAATATTCAGCTGCAAATTGTAGGACAATTCCTATTAACATTAATATGGGCATCCACAACCCTTCTTTTTTAATATATTGGTGCTTAGCATGCTTTTACTTTTGTGCAAGATTACCACAGTTTGCCATTCAATTAATATCAGTCAAAACGAACAAACAAAAATAGCTGTGAATGCTGAACCAAAACAATCCAAACTGAGACAGGGTATCTCAATTAACAGTTGGAGTTTAAGCAACAACTAAGATTCAGAGCTGCCAAGGAGGATTTATGCCCGGTTTCCTTTGCTGAAAGCTATGAATGATAAAAGTTAAGGCTGAATTTTCCAAAGACTACATAAATGTAGAGGATCACTACTTACAATGCCCCTCCAGGACCCATACATATATTCAGTAAGTCTCCAAGCATGGGTTTACTTGACCATCTAAATTTTCTGCGGGTAAATCTTTCACATTATCTTCAAAATACTGATATGACAGGTATCAACGGTACTGAACATTTTCTTCTGTGAAAAGCATACTAGTATGAGCAAAAAGCAAGGAGGGGGAAGTGTTTCCTCACTAAACACTCCCACTGCTTCATAGTGCTTTTCTGTCTTCTGCTTAAAAGAACTCATTATCAAAAGTTGGGATTTTATAAAATGTTCGTTCTTCAAACATATTCAGCATATCCTGACTTATACCTTATGTATGCACAGTCTTCTTCATTTACCACCAGATTAATTACTGATCAATTTTAGTGCAAGGTACTAAATATATTTCCATGTATATTTTGACAGCCTAAATTCATTTAATAACCTCAGCATGTGGACAGCTTTGCTTTTTGCAGTACACAGTTCCAAGGAAGCTATTGTGACCAGGCTTTTCATTTTTGTCAGAGAGAGAAAATCCAATTTATAAAAAACATAAAGCTTTCACGGTGTTACATCAAATTGCTTTCTCATTTCACTTGCAAATACATAACAAAGCAGTTCAGCAACTCTGCACACAACCTTCACAGGCTGGGTCCTCTGATCCCTCTTGCTTTATATGTTTTAGTAGGGAATCTATCTCTAGGCTATAGCATCTTGATGGCACAGAAATGGATTTAAAGGTTTCTGTAAATGTTATTTTCTCTACCCTGATCAGAATTTTTGTATCATCAGGCATTGCTGAAGGAAAACTTTGAAAGGACTCCAGCCTTTACTAACAAAGGATATACTTTGCTCACAGACAACTGTCCTGACTCCCACTGTCACTTAAGCTCCCTTGCAATGCTTGAAGAACATTAAGATGCATTTGAGCTTTTTAAGCTCACACATCCTACCATTTTTAAGGAGACTTAGATCCACAGCAACTGGGCAATGGGGGGGTTATATATATATATATATATATTTATATATATATATATATACACACACACACATATATCTCAGTTCACACATATATACATTCTCTAAGTGAAAGACAATAAACTCCAACTGTACCTGCAATTTGACAACAGATTATGTACAATTCCAGTAATTTTATTTTGAAAACAGTATATGCATACTACATCATCTTAGATAAATTATAAATGTCTATAATACAGCTATAAAATGTTAAAATGAAGTCTCATCCACCACTGTTTTATCAGTTGGCAATTTCTGTCCTGCAGATAAGAAATATACATCTCACATAACATTTTCAACAACGTATGGTTTTCCTAACCAATAACTAACTACAAACACAAGCCAGCTAACCACAATAAAAGCGTAGACTGAATTTTCAGTATACCAGCTATCTTACAGTAACTCTCCAAACATGTTCTCTGATTCAAAGACGGTAAAGTCAAGACAAATTAGGACCATGAAAAATAAGTGACCTCACATCTAACAGGAGAATATGCAGTAAAAACATGCTTATCTACAAAATGAGCCATAAATGTGGCAGCTTCTATGGGGTTCCTAAAGAATTCCAAATGTTTTCAGGCTTCTTCATATTTTACACTGCCACCTAGTGTAGGCTGTATCGGTACATTCCAAGCTTCCAACTGTTGGCATCTGTGGTATCCAAAACCAAAACAACTTCCATAAAAATAGCAGCCATCACTTTAGTTTGTCTTACCTGGAAACTATCAGTTTCTAGTAGAAAAAGTCAACACTAGCCAGCTGAGACAAAATAGCAGTACTTAAAGTTATCTGGCACTGACAGCAGGACAGCCCAAAAAATTCCTAGAGTTAAAAATATGTAATTCATAATTGTTGTAACTCTATGGCTAAACAATTATCAAATATGATCCATTTGGAAAAATGTTTAATGTAGATTCACTGAGTGAAATTTAATGCAAGTTAAGCATCTGTGCTTGTATAGAAACTGCAGATCAAATTGAACAATATTTCTCAATTGCAGGTCTAAACTGAGAGTGATGATTTCAATGTTTACTTTATTTTTCACCAGGTGTTTCTTCCTCATTTGCATTCTCTGTCTTTATTGCAAGGTTCAATGACTGGACCACCACCTGATGATCCTGGTCACAGTGCTCCTGTGGAAAGAGATGCTGTGCAGGACTACAGGGGAGTTTGCTTTACAACCAGCTTTCCACACAGAGGCAACACTGTGGAATTCTCATTTCCAGCTAACGTAGAGAGGCTATGCCACATGGCCATTCTACAAAAGCCACCCAAGTTCTGTGTCATGACAGGCAGTAATACAGAAATTCCAGATCCAGTGGAGCTCTATAGCTGCCTTTTGAAGTGGGAGAAAAAAAATACTCAACCCACACACTTGCTTGGCTAAAGCAAAGAGGCGCTTCTCAGACACTACAACTTCTAGATCATTAATTTGAAAAATTAAAGATCTTCTCATCAATTGAAAGTATATTTTTAAAGCTATAAAAATAGCAGACTGACGTTATTGTGAACGTCAAATGCAGTATCTCCTACTCTGTGTACCAAACCCTGTTCTTGTTTACAGAATAAGATGGAATAACCCAATAAAGATATTATTCCAAAATTACATTTCTATAGCAGAGAAAGTTATTTCATTTCAGAAAACTCCATTTTACTGACAGCTGTTTTCTTCAGCCACTTACACAAAGCAAACAGAACCTGTTACTGCTGTTACAGAAACACCGTACACCACCAGAGTTGGTGCATTCTGCTTAATGCTCCATTTGCACAAATGCACAAGATACCAAGCCACATTTAACACCGAGATTTTACACCCATTTTCATGTTTCTGAGCCATTTTCACAACAGAAATATGCACCCTGGGTTTAATGCATCTTACTAGCATTGCAATAATATGTTAAGATCACACTGGATAACTAAACAAACAATACACAGACTTGGTGGTACCTGAACAACCGTAAAAATACAATAAAAGCTTATTTCCCACAAGATTTTCTTCCTCTCAATTGTGCATTATATGTCCACCTCACAGTCACTTTAAAAAACAGGGTCTTTCTCATATTAAGAGATTTCATTCTATTTGCCAAATTAGTGTTTTTGCAGCAAGAAACTCCTATTGGCAAGAGTACAGATAACAGAATGAAAGAAATTGATACAAATGAAAGTGGTTCGGTTATTCATATATGTTAAGTTTAAGAGGAAGTGCTCCCCAGACTGACTTTACTGACGTACTCAGGATAAATTTTCACTGGGGTCACAGGGTGACATTTCATAGAAACAGGACACACAACAAAACAAGAAACATACATCAAACAAGCACAGATGGATTTGAATTTTAGTGCCATGACACCCAGCAACAGAGCACAAACTCAGCCTGCCAAAGTGACCTTGATAAACACCATCACATTTAACACTTTGACACAGTACTATGTCAAGTAAACACCTTTAGCTTGTGTTTTCTTATGTATTTTCATTAAATAGAGCCTTCTTCAACATTAAAAACAGTCTGAAGGAACCTACGGGGCAAATTCACTGACAAATAGGAAGAAGCTTAGTTTGCTAGACTGAGGTAAAAAGCCTTTTAGCATCCAAACCAAATTTTAAACCTCCTGTGCAGAGACAGAGCTGAAGCAACTGTAAACAGAACACTCCTGCCCAGTCTCTTTGGATTCAGAATGGTGGCAAGTTCTTTAGACCTTGGATCTATAACACTTGAGAAGCAGAAATGACTCTACATTTCTTAGAAGTCACACCAACAACACTGAGATCAAACAATTCAAGACCCATTACTGAAACATGTAAGCAAACTTTATCATTGTAAACTTGAGAAACCTACAGAATAAGCAGATACAATTTGTTCTATTCACTCCCTCTCAAGAGAAATTAATAAGCATACCATGTACAGCATAAGATGTCCACTTCACTTTTCAGTATGTTATTTCAGTATACTTTGCCAAAAAGGTACACAAGACTTGGAAGACAGACAACGTATCCTGTCTCCTAACAGCAATTTTCATAGTAGAATGGATTGCTTAAATCTGATTTGCTCTTTTGAGATTCTGCCCATATTTTGTTAATTTATGATGACAGAAAAAATGGGAAAAAAATCTTCCCCAAAAAGACCTGCTATTGACCTGGCCAAATCAACTGAATCTCCCTTTGCAGATTATGGGAAAAATGGACAAGAGGAGTCTACATCAGTAGTTCATACTTTTTTTCCTCTTCTGGCAAGCAGTAAAAGCCTAGCCTTCCAAACAGCAGGATACCTAAATCCACAAACCTTAAGCCCTCTTCAGAATTGTCAGCATGGATTTGGTATGAAGACAAGCAAGTCTTTTTAATTAAAATCCTGTATCACTGTGAAGATATCTGTGAGCAGAAGTCCAGCGCCCCACTCAAACCTTGTGCAATCCAGCTGGCCTTTCACAGTTTGCCTCAGGTTTTCTGTAACATATCAACTATCCAGGACAGGAGAGCCTGAAAAGCTAACTGACCAAATCCTTGCCCGACTGAGTTAAGGAAGAATTAGGCATTCTCTTAAAAAAACAACTTAAAAGACAGCAAGAGCAAAATCAGCTGTGACTGCTGCTAAATAAAGGGATGGAGAACTCAGGACAAATTTGTAGTGAGATTGCCAAGTTTGTAGGTGAAATCAGGAACTGTGGGGAGGACCCCTAAACCCAGGGTAAGTAGTAGATAAGATCCAAGGCCTGATGCGGCCAACTCATCCCAAATAACATTTCGGCCTTCCATCCAGCTCATGTTCTGACACTCAAAGTGAGATTTACAAGTAAATTTAAAAATCCACGGAAAAATATTTCCTATAATTTGAGCTAAATCAGCCCAGCTTACTTCAAAGAAAGAATCCTTTATCAAAAGTGTAATAAACACTCACCATTCATCAATAATAACAATAAAATATTAGTGTAATACAAGATATTTAATAAGCCAAGCAAAACTAGCCCTTCCTAAAAATTTTCCATCAGTCAGAGCATTTGACATACAGAAGGGTTATGAAAATATAAATTAGGGAGAGACATGTAGTTAACTGCCCAAGTGTTTAAGCATGCTACCTCAAGTCATCAGAAGTCTTGAAGAAACTTTAGTGTTGGGAGTAACTGTCCACGTTTGGATTTGTCTCAGTAAGCTGTCTTACTTCCTGCTGTAAATCTGTTACATAAATTCAAAAAGTATTGTTTTCATATTTATCTGCAGAAGTCATCTGCTAAAAATATATATCCCTAACAAGCTGAATAATTCAGCATACCTATCAATCCCACTGCTTTTTCTCAAAAAATTCACGGTGAATTTAGGCCTAGCCTATTCAAACAATTACTTCACCTGCAGACTCTCTCACAGCCTCCACTCATTACTGTCAGCCAGCAGCACTGTCCTCTACAGGCTGACTTTGATGCTCCAGGCAGGTCTTCCACTCCTGTGGTTTGTGGGGGGGGGGGGGGGGGGGCCCCCCAGGATGTTCTTCTTACAGTACAGTAGACTTCCAGGCACTAAGCAGAGTATTAATCTTGCATTTTTGGTTCACAAAACCTTCATCTAAGTGAAGGTTGTGAAATCTTTCAGTCAGATCAGAAGGTAAGGAGACTATCGCTCACAAAGGAGGATATGTAAGAGGCACCTGGATACACCTGCTCAAACTGATACACCTTAGGCTGAGGAAGACAGAATTCTTTGATCAAAAAGAACTAAAGCAGCCTCATGGATAAGTCTCTCCAGAGAAAGAGAAACCAGAGGAAAAGAGGGATCAGCCGCACTTACAAGGTTTGAGGAACCCATGGAGAACTGGAACTTGAAGCTTCAATCAGTCCAAGAAAGCCAGTAAAAGAAAAGATGTATTTTAAAGGAAGATTTAATCTTATCTCAAGTGCTGTAGAAACTGTCAGAAAGCGGAAGGGGAAAAAAGCAAAAATAGGGCTTTGAAGTAGTAACATTTCCACATGCTGTCACTAACGCCATCAGGGCTGTAAAAATCTCACAGGACTAATTGCTGCTCATATTAATCTTGTGACTTGTATCTTAATTTCAGTGGAATTATCAATATGTGTGAAGTAAACAGCATTCAGTCCTGCATGGATAGATACAGCAATGAGGGTTTACTTACTCAAACCCCATCCAATATACAGGTTCACAGAACAAAAAAATCTGAGATACTGCAGGGCTTTAAAGCTAGCTCAAATTTAATCAAGTAAAATAGAAACAACATTGAAAATAATCAAGTGACTAGAAAACTGCCTTTTTAAAGACTGCTCTCACACTTACAAATACTTATCTGAATAGAAGTTGTGTTAGTAACCAATTATTTACATACTCTTTCTTTGATACAGACCGAAAAAGAGACATTCCCCCCATCATTCTTGCTGTGTAGAAATCATTTACATACAGAGAGTGCCTGTAAGCCAGTAAGGACTGAAAATATTCTCATCTTTGAGATTCAAAGTCAGATTTAAATGGCATATGTATGGCCTGATTTTAGTATATCTATTTTAACACATCATTAATGGGTAAATACACAAGTAAATTTCTTCTGGCAAGGAAGATAAATGGAAACATAATTAAGCATCAGATGAATACATAGCTCCACAAAGACTTGATCCTATTATTTCTCTTTTGGATAAGGTACCGGGTTAGTTTTGGGGACCAAACTAGTAGTCCCAAGCTCTGCCACCCATGCTTCAAAATCTCTGTGTCATTTCAGAAAAAGAAAACAGAGCTCTACTCGATTATAGATCAGAAATTGAACATCATCCCCCAGCCCCCCACCCCCTTTCCGGGCTGATTCAATTTCAAGTTACAACTCTGCTCAACTTAATTATCTGTAATACCTTTCTTGTGGTTTCCATTACATCTCGGCAGACGCTGCTCTTTGCAAGATGGGGATAGGGATCCTATAGCTCAATTACTCCACCAAATTAACCCTTAACGTCACCAACAGAAGTTGCTAGCCTCACCCAAGTATTCCCAACTTTCGAACGCGACACAAAACCTTTGCAGATGAGGTCCTCGAGACCCCCCGTTACCCCTTCAGGAGGGTCACAGCCACAGCTGCACGGGGGGGCCGGCACCGCGACCCAGGCGGCATTCAGGCTCCCGGCGGGCAACGCCGCCGCCGTCGGGAGAAACTAGGCGAGATCCCCGGTGGGTCCTAGCTGAAGCTGCCCCGGCAGCTCGGGTCCTTCCGCACGCCCGGTGGTCCCCAGAGGGCGGTGGCGGGCCGGGCACGGGTCTCTAGGGCGGCCGGGCCACCTTCCTTCCCTCAGCGCTGGCCCTGAGGCGGCGGGAGAGCGGCAGCCGCCCTCGGCGCACTCCAGCCCGGATCACCCTCGCCCAGCGGCGGCCGCGGCTCCCGGCGAGGGCGCCTTCTCCCGCTGCCAGGGCTGCGCGCTCGGCGGGCTGTAACCTTAAGAAACTTGATAAGGGAATAAAAGGGAGGGACTTTGCCAGAACCGATTCTCGGCTTCTAATCTCTCCTGACGCTCCGGAGCCCGCGGGGAAAACAAGGAAACAAAACCCTGGCCAGCAGCACGAGCCCCCGCACCCCTCCCGAGCGGCAGTACCTGTCCGGCAGCGGGGCCGGCGGGGTGGCCGGCACGGCACTTTCCCCTAGTTGCGTGCGGGAGGCACTCGGCGGCGGGCGAGCTGCTATTTATAGTCCGGAGCCTCCAGCAGCGCGACGGACGGCGAGAGGAAATGAAGGGCTGCGCGCCTGGGCAGCCGGAGCCGAGCCCGCCCGCCGCCCCGCTCCCCGCCGCCGGGAGGTCGAGGTGCGGCTGGCGCTGGGCACGGGCGCTCCTGCCCCCGGCGCCACCCTCGGGAGTCCCCTCCCAATGTCACCGCAAGCCGGCGGCGGCCCCGCAGGTAGAGGGGAGCCGCCAGCCGCCTCCCCGGCAGCCCTGCGGCCAGCAGGCAGCGCGGCGCGGCTCGGCTCAGCCGCGCAGAGGTGACCCGCTACTGCTGCTGCTGGAGGAGGCGAGACCGACACTGGGGTGTGGGAGGGAGAAGCCGGCGCTTGCCATTCACCTCCTGCCGCCCAGAGGGAGCCCGGCCGCCGCGGCCGCCTCTGCCGGCTAACGCGGGCTGGGAGGCCGTGACGGGAGCTCGCCCGGCCCGAGGGGACGGTCGGACGAGGCTGGGGTCGCTCCCGGCGGCCCCGGCGCCAGCTCAGCCCGGGCTGGCAAGCTCCACATCGGCACCTCCCGTGGCACTGTGGCTCAGGGGAACGCGGCAGGACCGGTGGGAAACGCTAGTGCCTTCCCTCTCCCGGAGCTGGAAACGGAATCCCCCTAGAAGGCAAGCAAGCGGCTCCTAGGAGCCGCCGAGCCGGCTGCCTTCCAGCCTCAAAACTTTGGGGGGTGGGCGATGAGGGATGCCTCGTCCTGTCAGGGAGGAAGGCGGGAGGGCTACACCTCGCCTCCGGCCGGTGCTGCCGCTCCAGAAAGTACTAATGGCATCCATACACCCGGCCTTCGATCCACGGCATCTGAAAACTGGGTTTGTGTGTATGGCAACAGAGGAATTAAGACAAATAATTTCTAAAGCATGTTACTCACTTGATAATAATCTTCTTTTAATCCAGGGGGTTTTTATCTACTTCTTTTGTAGTTAGATAAATTCTGGTATTTGAAACTTCAATCAATCCTTTTGAGACTACTTGTGCATTATTGCAGGACACCATCTGGGATTTGAGCAGCATAACTCACTCCTACACCATCATTCTCCAAGCAACTGAAGTTAATACAGATTAGATAGCTACATTAGCCTACTCAGTATCATTTGTTTCAGGGTTGGATTTAGTGTTTCCTGTGTTGTAAAAACTGCAGTCATCTACAAGGCACCAGCCCAAAGCCTGACAATGATCTGTGCAAAGCAAGACTGATTCAGCTTTGAGAGCTTGAAGTCAAAACAGAGATACAGAGATACAAAGCTGGGAGCAGCGACACAAAGATGAGAGCTAAACAAATAACATTAGAAGCTACACAAAACTGAAGGGGAAACCCTGAGAAGGCACAAGAGATATTTGACCTTGTCCAAACACCTAAATAAAGTAAAACACAAAAATCTAGCTTGATGGAAATACCCACTAATGTAAAGCTACTCATGCATAAATGTTTGCAGCAAAAGGCTCGACAAACCATCGTAATGAAGTTAAACCACCTTTTCAATTCAGAGATTAGTCTTTGAGCATCTCTCATGTACAATAATTTGCTTCTCACAAGAGGAGTTTCTTCACAATCTTCCTTGTTCAATTTTTAATGTTCCACAGGGTAACACACATCAGGAAAGATCCTGCTGGCACAGGAATTGGTAGCAGTAGACTCAGGGTGCCACCAATGACAATCTAGATGGTGAACAGGGAACTTGCAAAACTTGGCTATGTCCAATTCAATTGCATAGGCTGTTTCTTTCTCTGTGCTCCCTTAAGAACAAAGTACTATTGAGGTTTAGTATGTGGCTGCTTTTCAAATGAAAGCAATCCCAAACTCCTATATAAGTTCAGAACTGAGTTACCAAGTCTGTAAAATTGATATCCTGTGTAGATTTGGAAGGAAATGCAATGAGAGCCCCTGCTTAGTTTTTTCAGTAATAAAACATTGAATATGTATAGCATGGAACTTTATTAACAGCAGTTACCAAAAATGTTGTCTTGAAGAACACTTTTTCTTGGGCAAGACTTTATTGTATAGCCAGCCATACTGCAGACCACAGGAAGGAAAAAGGCTGATTTTTAGATTGGTCTTATGTTAAGACTCAAGATATTACTGTAATATGGCTGTTCAGAAATCTGCCCTATGTCAATATGGGAAAAAATATGTTAGATAATCAGAGTTTCATCCAACTCTGAAATGTTTTAAAATGGATATATAGTCTAAAGCTCTTTTCTGTCATGCAGTCAAAATTTTCAGAGCTTGAAAATACACTTAAGCATAAAAAAAGGTATCTAATGCTCAAAAATACTGAGCTCAAAATTATTTTGAATGTGTTTCTATACTCCCTACCTCTGAAAATCACATTTCCTTAAGTGCCTAGCTATGGATTTAGGGTGTCTAACTGCATCCATTCAGGCTTGAAAATTTTAGCCTACCTCTACCTGTGCTCCACAATAAATGTATCAGAAAGCTTCAGGCAAGCTATAAAAGTATTCTCAAAAAAGCAATGCAGATTTGAGCCTTTAGAAGACAAGACATTGACCTAATAAAGTACTTGACTGTATAATTCAGCTCATTCTGGTATATGGAAAGTAGCATCTGAAGCCCAGCTTTTAACAGACATCCGTGGTAGAAGGAGAAAAATTAAACACCTCCTTATTATGGCAGTTTTATTATTAATATCTTTCCACATTTCCCAACATTTTCCAAATCAATGTCCTTATTGCTCTGAAATCTCCCACTTTGCTATCTCCCCAACTCCTATGTATAATGTCCTATATTCCACCTTAAAAATATGAAATATTTATCAGGAGTCTCTAGCTTAATGGAAAATGGTGAGGATACGGAGATCGGGGGGGCGGGGAGAAAACAAGAAATTAAATTGTGACAGACTTAAGACTTCCTAAGGGGACAACACATGGAGCTATTGGAGAATATCCCCACTCTGCTAGCCAGATCCAACTAACCAGATGCAATCTGGCTAGCAAGGTTTACTATTTCCAGGCCAAGGCTTGGGATCAAAGAGAACAATAAATCATTGAAAAACTCCAGGATGAGGATAAGATGTAGGATTTAAAGGCCTGTCAGCAGCTGGAGTAGAGCTTGTCTGCTGGAGAAGCTCTAAATACCAATCAAAGTCTCCCAGCACAGGGGGAAGTAACAAGGTTGATAGGAATTTACTAAACCTTCAAGGAAAGGCAAAGGTCTAAGCAAGAAGAAATGCAAATATTTATTGTCATAGGCCTTTTCTCAGAGTACATTTTGATGGATAGAAAGGGATTGTTTTCAGGAAGCTCTTTTTTTGTTATCTTCGATTGGCGTTCCATATAACATTTTACCAAGGGAAAGGACTTAATGACACCAAACACAATTGGGGCTGTCATGCTAACCTTGTTAGGAAGCAGGGCCGTGTCAGGCAGAGAAGTTAAATTTAGGTTCAGAATCAAAGAGGGGATGAAGAGGATCTAAAGCATTCTGTATTCCCAAGCAATGAAATATATCTGAAGGCACAGCTAGGGTAAAAATCCAAGGCTGTTCATTCTCCGGACAGTTGGTATGAATGACTGCATGGGGTAATTGCATTGCTTCTTCATACTAACCACAATACAGCAAAATTTGCTGAATTTATACCAGCTTTTTAACTGCAAAGAACCAGGGAATCAAAAATTAAATCCTAATGAAAGCATAAACATTTCCTCCATCACTGCATGATCACTCCCACCCCCTAAAGTCAATCTCCTGGTGGAACCAACAACCCTGCCTGAAACCAAAGGATGTTTCTGACACTGAAAATAAACCTAAAGCACTAAGCAAAAATCAGCAAAAACCACATCCTAGCAGGACTGAACTTGACTGGTAGGGCTTCCTGCACAACAGTGTCACCGTAGATTACTGCACAAAATTGAAATCTGTGCACTATGTCAGGCTCTCAACAAACAGACTCAGTGACCGTAAACTACAGTTTGGCTCTCAGTACCTCACACCTTGTTACGTACGCTGATGGTGGAGGTGTGCCAAAAAGCTACCCTGCTAACCTAAATATTGCAATTTATACCAAACATACATATTGCAATACAGCTACATATACATACAATGCAGAATGCAGAATGACAGTAGAAGAAGCAAGAAGATGATGACCTAGGTTCTGCAGGGGAATGGTAAACCATGACTTACTGAACAAATTGAAGCCTTGATTTTGCAGGTTGTTCTGTGTGGGCAATAGGTTGTACCAGTGGCTCCACTGAGGCCTGTGCAGGCCACTGCCAGCATCAAACAACTTGCAGGATCAACACCCACCAGAGGAAGAGCTGTGTAAGTAATAATATGGAGGTGAAACTAACTGAGACAAATCCCATACTACCAAATACAGAAGAAAGCAATGTCAAAGGTAAACACTTCCTCAGTCATCTGAAGTGGTCACAGAATTTTCATCAAAAGACATGGAGGAAAACCAATACAGAACTGCTGGAGAAAGCCCTGCAGAGAATGTATCACACTGTGTACTAAATGAAAGGGGGGGGGGGGTAGTGCAAATAATAAAAAACCCCAAACCAAAATGATGTCTTATGCTGCACAGACTGCACCTCCTGCTGAAAGGCAGATGGATTTGCTTTCCTTATATTTTGGCAATATTTACTGTGTTTGTTGTACAAGTAGGGAATGATTGTAACAAAGTAACCCTGATGTTTTTCTGTGCACTGGATATAACATGCAACTATTTCTCATCAATCTGAGCAGTAATTTCTCTTTTGCCCCACTGCTAGGAAAAAGGCAGTCATAGAAATCATAGACAAAGCATTATTACACTATTATTGTTCTTTTCTTCAATAGCATTTTCTCTCAGTTTCAACATTTGCTGCGGTGCAAAGTTTCATGTAAAACCAAGGGACAAGAAGCAGAGTTCTAAAGGACAGAAAATGTGATTTTATCACTAACACGAACTTGGAAATATTCGTATGACGCAAAATGCTGAACAGCATAAGCCTTCTCTACTGTTCAAAACATTTTAATGGAGAGACTATATGGTAATAGCTTCCATGTGAGGTATCATCTCTTAAAGCTTGTGTAACCACTGTATCATGTTCTCTGGCCACTTTGATAACAGTGCAGCTGTATGCCCAAGCCAAATCTCAATCAGATTTGCCAGGTAAAACAGACATATGCAGATCTCGTACTAAATACTGAGGGGCTGCAGCTTAAAAAAAACTTCCCAAAAACAAAAACAAAACAAAACCAAAACACAAACAAACAAAAAACCCCAGAGAGATGGAGTTTTAATTTCATTTTCTGCTCACTTTGTACCAGTATAAATGACTAGACAGCATGCAAGGCTTAAAAGAGTCAAGATAAATGGTTAAATCATTGGATCAGTTCCATTAGTACAAACTCTGTAGACTTCAGGGGTCTTTTACTGACCTATGCTCAGGGCAGAAGCCATAGTTTTATTAGGTCTACTAGTACTGGATGCCATTTTTCAGGCCAAATGCCCTGTTACTTGACATTGGACACTTAACCTCTGCCAAAAAATCACACTGCTCAATTTTATCTCACAAGGCAAAACCACTTCAATATCTTTCGGCAATACTTGTTTGGGACAGAAGGTGAAAGGGCAAGCCAGCAGTTAGTTTACTGTCTAAAACAATAAAGTCATCAGACAGGCTGAAATGGAAGCAATACATGGTTCCCTGCTTGCTGACAAGATTTCACCATCACTTTTTTCACATTTTCTGTGTAGGCTGAATTTCAGGGAAGGTTTGTACATTGCCAGAACAGACCTGTTTTAAAGCATTTTGTTGATCTCCACCACAAAAAAAAAGACAAAAAAAAAAAAAAAAAATCACTCATAAAAACAAAAACACCTGTCAAAAAAATTCCTCAGGAAAAAAATCTCCAATCGTCAAATCCCAAAATCCAACCCCATTCCTATAGCTTTGAAAGCAATTTCATGGCACTTTTTATTCCCCTACAACCACCCCCTTATATTATAGTTCAGACTTCCAGTTTCATTCTCAGAAGTTAGAACTGTAACTATTACATACCTACAAAAAAGAATATTACTGATCTTCTCCCTTTATAACTCTGCCAAAAACTCAAGAGGATCTGGCTTTGTCCTAAACTTAATCCCACGTTCCCTTTGCCTCAACATTCAGAGACAAAACAGTCCGCTGGGATAGCACAGCCTACAAAAAAGAGTGTCCTTGCCAATGGGCAGCTCTTCCCAATTCTCTCATTTTTCAAAGGGACAATTTTTCAGAAAGCAGCCAAGTTCACATTTGCATTGCCCTCCACTGGTGTAATTATTTATATCATAATATATTGAAAACAACTTTCTCTCAAACCTTGACAGCATTTTTTTTAATTTGCATGGTGAAAATTAAAATATTTGATTCCATAGAATATGAAACCGTTAGAGCTTTCCAGTGCTTTTGTTGGAGTAGTTCTCACAGTAATTCACACTCTCCTTTGAAATAGATTTTGGCTGCATTTGTGGCAGCTGGTTGAAGATGAGCAACATCTGAAACCTGAAAATTCACAAATGTCTGCCAGATTGAAGTAGCAAGTTGATAGGATACCTTGTCATTGGTAGCTTGATAAAATGATTATGAGAACTCCATTCTTATTAAATATGTATCTGCCTTTACGCTGCATAAATATCCTTTAATGTATACCCTGTGAATTCACAGCAAGAGGAGCCCAAGAAGATCCCACACTTGTGTGAGGGAAAGTAAACACTTGAAAACCAAAGAAAATCATTTAAGCTGAAGCTTTAACTTCTCTTCCATATCTAAACAGGGGTTTAGAGCTTGAATAGAATGTTCAGAAATAAGGACTGCAAATGGAAAAATAACCTTTAGAAGCTGCATTCTTTTCTGTTTGCAGACTGTCTCCTCTTGCACTGGAAGGGGGTCCAGGTATAGAACAGGTGCAGCTGACAACTGAGAGACGCTTTGTGCAAGTCCATTACTCTTTTGAGCAGCATTTTTTGCCTTTAACTTGGATCCTGGCAATTTTTCCAGGGCATAGTTCATGTAAACAAAGCCTGGAATATTAAATTTCACAGCTCCTAGATGGATTCTTGACATGGATGCAAACAAAAACCTTTAGAGCTGGGCCAAACCTGGTGCCCTGTGCCATGACACTCTGAACCTCTCACATCTGTGTGGAGTAAACTGGGGAACTCCCTCAGAGAAATGAACATAAAGCTTCCAGCATATGTTTTTCTCTCACCATGTGTCATCCATACATCAAGAGGATGTCACTGACAACACAAGTAGATTAACTACCTCAAATATTGACTGACAAAAAATAAGGACTCGTAAGGCAGTACTCAAGTCAGCAAGCAGGCAGGTTTGAATAGCAGGTAGAGGGATGTTGCAGGTATTGCAAGATGTTGCAGCCCAAGGGAGACATCTGAGCAAGGGGCTGGCTCACAGCTCCCTGTGATACCAGGAGCAGCAGAAGCAGAGAGCTCTGCCTGCCTGCCACAGAAGTAAGATACCACCACTCAGCTAATTAGCAACATCTCATCTCTTGAAGGGAAAAACCCCTCCTGCTCTTGCTGAGCTTCTGCTCAGCTCCTGCTGCCACACTTTCTTCTAATTTGAAAGAGAAAACTACAGTTCTGACAACCCTTGTTTGAAAATTGCTAGCCCCTGTTCTAATCAGGCAAAACTTTCAATCACAGCCACCTTGATTTCAGAAAAGTTTTACTTGTAGGATAACTTTCTATCACCATTTAGTATTGGCTTATTCATGTAACTGTAATGTGCAGCCCCACCTTGGACAATGATTCTCCTGATTCCTACACGTTGGCAGACCACATGCAGACTCTCATACCTGATCATTTTATACTGGTCACAGCAGGACTTCAAAAAGGATATATTTTACTACACAGATGAGCAATCACTTTCAAACCCCTTTACAGTATTTTCCTACCTGCTGTGCTTCAATTCACAATTTGATGCCATTCAAAAATAGCAGTCTCTTGTCTGTGTATGATATTGCAGCCTGTCTTAGGGTAAATGGTTAATCTGAAATCATCACCACTTAACTGTGTATTCTTTTCCCTGTACTGCAATTTAAAAGAGCGATACAAAGTATATTTTGGCAAGCTTAGTATATGCCTAGCTGATTATGTCCCTCACTTCTCATCTCCTGATCTTTAATATATTTTGGATTTTGATCCTGTCCTGTAGAAATTTGTGCGCAACATGAATCAACTGTCTAAGGCTAATGATGTTCACTGCTTAAAGTGGGCTGTCTGTTCTGCTGGCTGAGGTCTGGTTTTTTCCACTGTGTTTAAAAGTATTATCTACCTTGCACTGTAAAGTAAATGAAACAAATGGAAATAATGACTATGTGGTGATTGATGGTGAGGACAGTGGGGTTAGTTTCATCTTTGTCACTGACGTTTTACCTAATTTTGAGATTTTCACTTAACTTACATGAATCTGACACACTTGTAAAATAGCTATAATACCCCTCACTGACGTCGCAAGGTAAGTTAAATTTGGGCACTGGCTATAACTGGCCTTTGAACATTTGTGTGCCATTCAGGATACAAAAAAAGATTTTTGTCCTATGTGCTTTATTTTGACCAAGGAAAATTAATTAAGTCTGGGTAAGTGTCAAGGGAAACCCTCCTTTGTGTACCATTGAGCAGTTGACTGCCTCGAAGAGCATGGGAGAAAGTAGAATCATATGACATCGTTGGCCTAAAAAGGATCACAAGGCTTAGGAAGGAACCATATTTCCTTTGAGTGTCTGTCAGGCTATTGCCTGTCTCTCCATGTCTAGGAAAGTCTGGCCTTTAATTGAGTTGTTAGGACAAGTTAAAATCCTCAACCAACAGACTCTAGACAAGAGTGAAGTGTTATTATTCAGTTTAAGAAGAACACATTTAAGATAACTTAAGTCATGTTTAAGGTCATAAGAAAAGTCGAGCCCATTTCTATCAAGGAATGAATATCTGTCAGTTTCTCTGGTTACCAGAAGGTTGGTTTTGAGACCTATCCCCTGTTTCTTCCTGACTTGTATCTAGGTCATCTTGATACATGCACATATTCCACTGAATTTAATGTAGTTACTCTCACGTAGCTTTAGGACCTCTTTCTGCAGCTTGACAACAAGAATATTTAGCTCTATGCTTTATGTACTAACTTGTCTGCCAACATTCTAATATTTTGCTGCTATCATGAAAAGTCAAGGGTTCTGTGTCCTGGAGCAGAACCACACAGAGAAGATAGCTTTAGTGATACAGCACATCTGGTTAGAGAGAAACATTTGTTCTTGGTCCTTCTCAAAAAGAATGTATTTGGTAGGTACATAACAGTAACCCCAGAGTGTATTAATTTGCTTGGTTCACTGCCTATAGATAAATGTCTTCAGAATAAATACTACTTCAGCTAGTTGAAGGTAAATTGACCTATGTGACTGGCACTATTTTTGTCAAGTCTACTTAATAAAAGGTAATTTTCACAGGTCAAGTATAGATCCATTACAATATAATGTTTGTATTCACGGGTTTGGGGGCTTTTTTGTTGGGGGGGGTGTTTCTTTTATTAGTTAGCTAGCATTCCTTGCTAAGATGTTAACTTCAGGGTTATAAAAACATTGTAGCAAATGTGGATGGTGTTAATAACTCTGTAACCACTTCCTCCCTGTTATTTTTAGGGACAATGTGGGGTCAAGTGGTTTACACATGTATTACTTGTAAGTCAAGCAGGAGAAAAAATTAAAGGTACAGCTTCTTGCAGAAGTATTAAGTTAGCTGCATTTGATACATTGTGTCAGAATCTGTTTACTTTTTCCCCCCTGTGACAAATTCAGAGAAATTCTGTTGGATCCAGCTAAAGTGTCCTGAAGCTGCAGCATCTGAGTAAGAAGAGAATTCGCCCACTCTGCAAGAGATGCACTTGTAGCTGCCTTCCAACCAATCACAGGTGGAATTTACCTTGCACCTTTCACATTTCTGGTTAAAATCACCCAGCAGAACCTCAGGAAACATGAACCAAGTAGCCAAACTCTGTGGTGTGGGCTGGGAAGTGAGTGAGAGATGAGCCGAGAAGGAAGTATGGGGGTGGACAGCAAGGCAGAGGCAAATGCTGTGGCTGTGCTCCATTGCTCCTTCACCCTCAGGCCAGCATGACCATGTGTGTTGTGGCTACCTGTCCCTTCCCTGTGCTGTACGTGGCTCCACGTGCTTTGTGAAGAGACTTAATCCTCCAAGTCAACCTCAAAACATTTTGTGGGGAACAAAAGGTGAGATTAAAAGACAGGAAGCAAATGCTTCCATAGAGTTATTGTCCAGCAGCCTTTGCCAAGGGAATCTGGGGGATATTTCCTTCTTTAGAAATGTTATATTCCTACTGCAAAGTAATTGGGACAAATACTGATTTTCTAAGGATTTCCCTAAAATCTCGTTCCAGAATATACATATGTTTTATTTTTCCTGCCTTTTGTATTCTGACAGTGATCTGCCTGAAGAGGTTTCTTGCAATGTACATAAAATGAAGACAGAAAAAGAAAATTGAGAAGAAACAATAGCAAAGAAAAAACTATGTAGGAACTACGAAACTCTGAGTTTGTATATTACATTTTTGAAGGCAAGTTCTCCTTTGGGTGGAAATAATCCTCCCAGAGGGGAAGTTTTTTCTGAACATTTATTGGATATAGGAAATATTTGGTGTAAATTAAACAGAGTCCTTGAGATAGAGCTGTTTCACCTCTGCCATGCTCAGAGGACATGCAGCATGAGCCCCAACTTACCTGCACAGGACAGGAGGAACATATGTCTCCTGTGGCTGGAAGAACAAAATTAACCTGCATGTGAAACTGGCTAGAGAAGAAACATATATACTGGATAACGTTTGTAACACAACACTACTTCTATGCTAGCCATTCATTTTCCTCTCCTTAATGAGGGCAAACATGGGGAATGAACAAGCATTTCACAATTAAAGGTGAGAGTAGGATGACAGCGTACAAGGGAAAAGCCTGTGGTGTTGCTACTAGTAATGAGCCTCCAAGAGCTTGAGTCTGTCGAGTGCTTTCACTGGAGCTTTGCTTTCTGAGGAAACTGCTAAATGCCATCTCTCTTGATTATGACTGTGGAAATGGATTTTTTTTTCATGCTCATTTTCATATTAAATCTTAGAAACTAAGGAGTGATGAAGTACAAAACTACAGATTTCATGAAGAAAGGTGGAGGTACCTCAGGGCTTCTTGCCTTTCACTCTTCTTGTACAGTTCAATGTATATTTGTGTAGCTGACAATAAGATAATGATATAAAAATTTGGAAAAGTGATATGACTGCAGGGATAATCCAGACAAAATCTGAGCAAGGACTGAGAAGCACAACATGATCTAGTGCTCTTCAAGGTGTTGCAGTCCTTCATTTAGCATTGACATTTATTACCTCAGAACACATTGGCAATAGCATCTTTACTTTCTGCCCATCTGCATTGTGGTGCATGATATTTTCCTTGTGACACAACTTGTTACAAACAAAGGAGATGGAAGATTAAAGAAACAACCATAGTCATATCAAATAATTGCTCCCTCAGACTACAGGCTGATAGTTACTGTGCTGTTATACTTTCTATAAAATGTTACAGGATGCTTTAAATCTCAGAGTACAATTTCTGTAAATATGGCTGTTGGAAAAAAAGAACACAAAAATCTATCATAGCATGATAAACGGTCAAAATGGGGGAGAGCTGATATAGATACCAAGTTTATTCATTTCAGCACAGATGTAATCTACTCTCATCAGCACTGTGGCATTTATTCCCCTTACTTTAGGATTTCTAGAAGACACAGTGTGTAGAAGAGTAGTAAAGCAGCCTGCTGTTTGGAAATGGTACTCGGATAAATCCACATTGCCACTACAGTGCTTTTACAAAAGGTGACAGTGCCATAATAAAAAAGTTCAAATATCAGAGAATATGTCAAAATGTTTCTTTAAAATTAAACATGTAGTTGCTCATTGGCTACATAGAATCGAGCATATTTCTCAGCTGACATTTTGTTTAAGCCCTTTTCCAGTCTGTGAGATCAGGTAGTATGCATATGAAAAATATTTATTGCATTCTGTGGTACACTATATACAGACAACCCAATCTCTATGTGTCCATTTCAATAAAACAAGAACATTCCTGAAGTTCCTTTATTTACTGATCAAGCAAAACTACTAAGGACAAAAGAAAAACAAACCATTCCCAGACAAAGCAGTAGCATGAAATCTATGGCATGCAGTGTTAAAGCAAGACTAGCTTTTAAAGAAAGACAATTTAATTTAATTTTTTAATTAGGATGGTGTACTTAGGAAAAAAAAAACCAGCAATTCTCCTGCACCTAGTGGCTGGGCTGAAATGCATATTTTAATTCTATTTGTAGGTGTTCTGAAGTATTGGCAAGGATTCAAAATACCCACAACTGAGCGGAACTACTACCATCGATGAAGGTCCAATTTTGGCCCATATAAAATGATGGCATAATGGATATAGGGAATATCTGTAATACCTTTGAGAAACATGAAATAGCAAGAAAACCTGCCTTGGCTTCCCTGCATCACTATGCAATAGGGTTTATCAGAATGTTCAGCCTGAGCATATTTATTGCTTCACATTTAAGCATACAGCATTTATAATTTTAAGATTAAATGCAATAATTACGTATACCACTTCAATGGCCCTTGTTTTTCCTCCTTGGGTTTTCAAACAAAATCCAAAAGGAAGCTCAGAGAGGTAGAAGCCGAGACAGAAAGTGACTGATGTGTTCTCCATGAAGGAGGAACAGAGCAGCTTGTTCAGCTTCAGTGTGAGCTGTAATGCAGTGCAGGGTGTCCCTCCCTTCCATACGCTTTCCCAGCCAGTGGTTGCCATAAACAACTTTGCAATATTGTAATGTTGCAAGCATACTAATTATGGCTCACATTTGGGTGATAGCATAAACAGCATAAATGTCTGTTATGGCCACAATAACAGTTTCAGCACAGGAGCCAAGACAAGGAAGAATAGGACTGAAGAAAATAAGGCTGTTACACAGAGATCATTCTACTTAATAGATGAAGCTCCAGCTCCAAGAAGCTGCTTTTCCCTTTGCAACAACCTAATCAAACCTTTACTGCCTCTTGTTGAGGTGTGTTTCTACAGCACCATTATTTCTTCTTCTCTAAATCAATGGTTTAATTGATTTATCCGGCTTTTTGATATGACTGTCATTTATTAGAATAGTGAAGAAATATGGGAGAAGGCAGAACAACCAAAAAGAGGTGAGTTGAGAGGAAATGTGTAAAAAATAAATCATTTCATGGAACATGTTCATGGAACATTAAACTATTGAAAAAATCCCTGTGGTATTATTTTTGTACATACTATACAGTTTCATAGAGCATTTTAATGTATAAAACACATAAAAATCACATAGAAATGAGGCAACTTTTTAGTGGGAATAAGTGTATTTTAGTGCAAAGTCTAGGATGTTCTATTTTATTTCTTTAGAAATAGAGAACTGAAAAAAAACCCCACAGCCTACCATCTTGAAGTATACACATGGAAAAGGTGCTAAGTGGTCATTTTCAGTTTAACAGTTTAAAGTTTAATGCTTTTCTATAAAAATTGAGATGCCATTACGTATTATGAATATAAAACCCCAGAAATATAACTACATGCAGTTGTGTAGTCAAGGAGAAATGCAAGTCAACAGTGAGCCTTCCTCTAAGTCGTCGAAATAGAAATCACCCAGTTCAGCCTGAGTTGCCACAAACCACCAGATTTCAAGAATAGATAACAGTTCATTTTACCACTACCTCACTTACCATAATTGGAAGAGGTAGCCATATGTGCATATATTTTCGCCTCTTTAGCATAAAAAAACTAGGGAAACAATTTTTCCCTATCATTTCTGCACTTTCCTGTTCCCATACAAATAAGCAAGGTAAGTTTGCTATGAGTGTTCCTTTTACTTGTTCTGCAGCTGAGCACTCACTGATGTGGTAACCTGACCATGCCTAAGCAAAACCACATAGGTGACTACACACCTGTGTTCAGTTTGCTCAACCTTTTCTTTAGAGAGGAGATCACAGCACCGGGAGGCAAATTTTGCCATCCCATTCCAAGTAGTTAGTGGCTGACCTTGCTCATCCTCCCCTGGATGCACAGTGGGGAACTGTGGAAAAAAGGGTGCCTAACAGTAACACTTCCTTTCCTCTAGCACCTTTTCAGCCACTTCAGCTCTTTCATCCGGAGCAATGTTTGCAAGCTGGATGTTGCAGTCTCCCTGCTCTCTGCCGAAGGGGGGTGGTCCTACAGAGCCTGTCCTATCAGCACACTTCCACCTAAATCCAGACTCCTTATTTACCTAATCCTAGCAAGACTTCCCATGCCACAGGCATGTGTTTGGTCCCTGATGGATGGCTCTGCAACCCAGTGCTGGATGGGTAGGTGCAAATTGATACAGAGCTTTAGTCATGTGTTAATAAAAAACCCAGTTAAGATCAAAATACCTTCCACAAAGTTAACATGAAAAGTGGTGTGTTGAGTTAAATTACACTAAGGAATAAATGGCAAATGCCTCCTTATCTCTCTAAGCAGGACTTTCATGAATAATCCAGCATGCTTGCTAATGATAATGAAAGCATATGTGCCTTATATATCAGAATTACTTCTCCCTTAGCCTTTGCAGGATAAAAGCTTTGCCTATTGTTGCACACCAGGCCACAATGAAGGGCAGCTAAGCAAGGCTTGATTTTTTTCACAGTCTACTGCAGTTAGAGGTGAGTTCTGGTTATTTGCTTTCCCACAAGCCCACAAAAAATAGTACTGCACACCTATGTCATAGTAAAAAATATATTTTCTATTTCTCAGATAATGGTTATCTTTTAACAAAACATATCTAAACGTTAAAACCAGCCAAAAATCTGTAAAAAGCAACTCTACCCAGTTACCTCTATGCCACTCTCCTGGTGGAGTCATTAAAGGAGAGGCTTGGCTTTAAATTCAAAATTCAGCTAATACATGTAGTATCCCATTCATTTTAAGGTTTGCATCAGAAAGGGTGAGGTCAAGTACAGAGCTGGTGGAAAATAATCAACTCTTTTTATAGGCAAAAATATACTGACAGGAGTAACCCTGCCAAATTACAAAAGAGAAAGCAGCGTGGAGATGGGAACGGACTATAGGTTAGTCAGTTCATTAGGGCTTCTAGAATTTGTAGCTTACCCAAGAGACATTTTAGTTACAGGCTAATGAACTGGAAAAGATACTTGAAGAAAAAGGATATCCTAGTTGATATAGCTCACAAAGCATTAGTTAAGCTTCATGAGTCTGATGGACAACAAATTATTGTTGAAACAGCTCAAATCTAAAGAACATTTTTCTGTGTCATTTGTTCCAACTTGTTCTTCTTTGTCACCTAAAATCAAGAAAGTAGCTCTGCAACGTGCATTTATGGGCCACATCAGTGACAAGTTTACTCTCCTACCATCTTCCTCATGCTTCTTTCCTGTCTGAAATCAAGTGGGCACGGACTACCTCTCTTGAGCAATGGCAGATTTAAGCTGGAACAGCCTGCTATTCTCTAATTTAAGACCATTTCACATTGCCCTGGCAGCATAGAAGAGCCTTAAAAGGATGTGAAAGGGTAACTTACACTACTTTAGTTCCCCTGTTATATTGCCAATGACGTATGTTCAGAGTAACCAACAATCCAGACGGAAATGTTCGCAGTTACAATTTTATTGCATGCACAGTATTGCTACAAATATATAGCTTGGGATATTTGGTCCTGTTGCCAAGAACATAGGAAGATTTACTAATTACAGCATGGTCTCTAGTATAAACAAAATTGCCGAATCAAAATTTATAAAGAAATGACATTTATTATGCGACCGAAATATCGGTTTTAAAAGCCACGATCGAGAAAAGCAGCACCGAGCCCAGGGTCCGAGCTGGGTGAACACGCATAGATCTGATCTCTATCACACCAGACCTCCCAAGTTCACGACTGCTGCTTTGGCTGGTCCCTTCTTATACAGTTTTTGGGTAGAGTCCGAATTAATTCTATTCTTCTCGTATTCATGAAGTTTTCTTGTCCCGGAGTTGGGCCGCACAAAGCCTTTCCTGGGTCTGATGAATTGTCCATCCTGGGTGATGAGTGGGCCATTTCTGCTAATGGATGGGCCATCTCTGGTTCCTGGAATAGTTATTCTTAGTTCCCGGAATGTCCGATTCCTTATCAGATGCAATGTAGATATCAGAGTGTGGTGATCAAGTCATCATGGTGCAAATGTCCCGGTGATAAGATCCAACCCCACCTAGGTGGAATCCTCACTTATTGTGAAAGAAATACTTTTAGTGTTGTGAAATTTTTCTCTCAGCCAGGCTGGTGCAGGGATTTAGAAACTCGGTCTCTGTAGGGTCTAATTACATTCCAGTTTTATATATAATAGCATGAATTACATACTTTATTTATAACATCTCTATAGCATTCCCTGAGCTGTAAGACAGGGAACCTGCAAACATAGCATGGCCTGCAACTAGAAATTGCTTTGCCCTGTTATGGACCATCACAGAATCTTAGAATGGTTTGGGTTGGAAGGGACGTAAATGATCATTTAGTTCCTGCTGTGGGCAAAGACACCTTCCACTAGACCAGTGTCAGAGACTGAAATATTATAGCTAATGACTTAAACATTTTCATGAACCACCTTTGCTTATTATAACAAAACTGTATCACAAAAACTGCAGAGAAGACCACCACACCCTGAATAGGCCTTCGAAGTGAGGCCCTACACTGCTCACTGATGAAGATTAGAAAAAGTAACAACTCAGGGCTGGGGTAGAAGAATAGCATAAGCTTAACACCTTCAGGGTAGAGACCACAGCCCCAGGACTATCAGCTGCCGGGTTCCTTGCACCAAAGGATGGGGGGTGGGGGGGAGAGAGGCTTTAGGTGTGTGTTGGAAAAACCTCTGGTCAGAGGCACAGTGAGCACCCATCCTCCGATGTGCAGAGGACCCCAGCTGAGGGGCCCCTTCACCCGGGGAAAAGCTTATCCACAGAGAGGGGCGTCATGGCCCACCAAAGGCCCCACCAAGGGGTCCCCAGACCCTGCACCAGAGCACTACAACATGATGCAATAGATCCACAATGTTGCAAGGGACAGTGCCAAACCGGCCGCCTGCAAGGGAGGCAATGTGGGCATTCCCACCTGCCCAAAACATATATTAATCCACTGGATTCTATACTTTTTGGTGTGGCATGGCGTGGGGTGGCATGGCGCAGCAGCGGGGGACCCTCACCACCAGCAGACCAGATGGAGGGGCGCAACGAGATGTCATTGGGACCCTCGGATGGGTGATATGCTTCCACCTAACCCCTGTCATTCTCTCCCTGTCCCCCCACCCCCCACACACACTTTTCTTTCTTTCTTTCTCTTTCTTTCTTTCTTTTCTTTCTTTCTTTCCTCCTTCCTCCCTCCCTCCCTCCCTTCCTTCCTTCCTTCTCTTCACGTCCTTTACTGTTAAATAAAATATATCAAATTTTTGCATCAACAACTTGTTTGGTTTTAATCACATTTTCTGGGTATGTTTTGAACCTTTGAAGTTCTTTCTGGTTTATGCACAGAGATTAATTTTCTTTGCTTTTCTGGGTTTAAACTGGATCGTAACAACCAGGTTGCTCAAAACTCCATCCAACCTGGCCTTGAACACTTCCTGAGATGGGGCATCCACAGCTTCTCTGGGCAACCTGTCCCAGTGACTGAGAAAAGATTTTCTCCCCAGTCTAAATCTCTCCTCCTTTGGTTTAAAATTGGACTCCTTGTGCTGTCACTATCTGCCTGTGCAAAAAGTCATTCTCCCACTTTTTAATAAGCCCCTCTAAGTACTGAAATAATGTTACAGAAGAACATAAGCAAACCACATTGGGGTGTGAAAAAGATCCAGATAAACTAGTATTCTGCTTCCACCAATGGTCAAATGCAGATGCCTGAGAAGCATGGTCCTCCTCTGAGTCTCTCCTACTGTTCATCCTTTGCTGGCTCAGGGAATTCCTGAAACAGAGCTGGTTTCTGGGCACTGAGCATTCCTCCACAGATTTCCCTTACATAAGTTCATGTAATTTTCACCCAAATGCCTGTAAACCATCAGCATATACAAGGGAGTTCCTCAGCTCTGTTACCGTATCCTTTATTTTGAATTTAGATTCTGTTAGCTCTATTTCATGTCTTTTTGTTCTTGTAGTGGATGAAGCCGTGAACAATCAATCATTATGTACTCTGTCATGTCACTTACTGGTCTACACCCCTCAGGCATTTCTTCTGTCAGTCAGTCTGAAGGATTCCTGTCTGTTTAATCCTGCCTTCAGGTGAAGTTGTCCAATAACTTTGACAAGCCTGTTGCCATTTTCTGAACATTTCTAGTTCTTCTAGATCCTTAAAAATGCAAGGACCAGAACAGCATGCAGTATTCAGAGGCAGGAAATTATTCTCTATTGTTTTCTCTGTTCTTTTCCTCACAATTTCTAATGCTTTGTCCAGCCACTAGTGGATTCATTCAGTCTGAATGGAAATGAGTCTCAGTTTAAGATCTAATTTCTAGATTAACTTTTTTTGACTGCAGTTGGGCACAGACCAGAAATTTTCATAAAACTGTCTATATTACAAACTTGGACTCTTATTCTCTTGTACCAGTGGTAAATGAAGAGTTTGTATAAACTTAGGGGTATTCTTTCCTTTCACACTTGAGTTACATTAAATTTCAGTTGCCACTGTGTTATTATTAAGATCATGGGATCTTTCACCAGTTTTTCCTTCTTACTCTCTCAGTTAGTGTTATTTGCAAAGTTTTTCCTATCACTGCTCATCACCTTTCCTAGATTGTTTATGGATATACTGCATAGCCGGTATCCTAGCACTGATCCTGAAGAACTTTCCACTGTCTCTTTCCACTGCCAAATTATTCATTTACTCCCATCACAGAATCACAGAAAGGGTCAGGAAGGGACCACAGTGAGTCATCTGGTCCATCCTCCTTGTTCAAGCAGGGTCATCTAAGAGCACATGGCACAGGAATGTGTCCAGACAGTTCTGGAATACCTGCAGTGAGGGAGACTCCACACCCTCTCTGGGCAGCCTGTTCCAGTGCTCAGTCACTGCACAGTAAAGTTCCTCCTCATGTTCTGCTGGAAGTTCCTATGCATCAGTTTCTGCCCATTGCCTCTTGTCCTGTTGCTGGGCACCACCAAAAAGAGCCTGGTCCATCCCCTTGACACCGTCCCTGGAGATTCTCAAATCTTCTGATAACGATTATTTAACTTTTTTTTATCCATGCAAAGATGTTTCTCCTCATGCCATTGTTGCATGGTTTCATTAAGAGACTTTATACCTAAAATCCTCTGGAAATCCAGGTGGACTACATTGACTCAACAATGGTAAACTGAGTATTTAGACAATTCTTTTGAGACACGGTTTCTCCTTACAAGAAGGATTTTGCTCCTCACCAGGGTACTATATTTCTCCAAACTTTCTCTTATACCTCCTCACTGGTCGCTACTTCCTCAAATCTAATCTGGCAGGCTTTAACTTTTCTCATTATGAATACAATGGAATGGCTATGTTTGAATTACTACTCTTGTATTACCTATTTCTTTTGTAAGTCTCCTCTGCTGTAATGGTAGGTTATTCAGACATGCCTGCAGGATTAGGGCACTTTGAATATGCTGTCATAACAGTTGTCTGTTGATCACATTGAACTGAGTTCAGCACCACCGAAGGAATGGTGGTCTCAGACACTTGAGTTGGTATAACAAGGAGTAAATGAAGTCTTGCCTCATTATCACAGCGCGCTCTTCATATATTTTCCCCAGATTATAATTTTTATTGCTTTGTACAACTACTAGTGGATTCCTTCAACCTGAATGGAAAACAGCCCCAGTTTAAGATGTACTGAATTTACTCACTCCTGACGTTTTGTCTCCTATAGTCCTGATACATAGCCTCATTCACCTGAATCTGGTCCTGCCACATCTGTGCCTGTTCCACTCCTCTCTGCTCCACCACTTAAACCAGCACGTGCTGCAAGCCTGATTCTCTGTTCTGATGTACAGTCTCCTAATTCCAGGTTGCCTGTGCTTGTATTACAACCTGTGCCTGCACAGACCCAATGTTTGTAAATTCCCAGACCAAACAAGCTAGAAATGACTACTCTCAGTTTATACTGTTTATTTCCTTCCTTTTTAATTTCTCAGTAATAAATATCTCCATAATTAAGAAAACAGCTTTCTCTCAGAAATAGGTGAATGGTATTCCTTTGAATTCTATGACACAATCTAAGGACTTACACAGAATCTGTCCATGTCCTTCAGAGGAATGGGTAATAATGTGCAGACACAGAAAGCTATTACTTTATGCACCACCTCAAAGCAAGCTATTCCCACAATCTTTCTTGCTATCTCCTCATTAATCAATAGTAGGCTTTGTGAAAGTTCAGGAATGCATTTGGAAAAAGGAAGTAAGATCAAATGCCCTTTATCTTTCCTGTCGTTCTTGTTGGAGGCTAGAAAACCCTTTCTTAGAGGGTTCCAAGGCCAGTCGTGGAACCAGGCACTTGAACAAGGATCCCCAGGGTGATGGGAATCTTACCCACCACTGCTCTACCACTGCTTTTGACTGAAAACACCTCAGTCATTTGCTTTTTAGGTTAATGATGTAAACTCTTTCCCTCCATGTTACAATTTTGAAAACAAAAAAAATAATGCAAAGAAACAGCCTAGAGATTCCCTTTTTATAAGAGTTTCTTTTTTCCACTCTGCCATGGAAAGCAGTGATTTGGCCCAAGGACAGTAGAGGAGGGAAGGACTTCAAGATCTTGTCAGTGGCCCAGCTCAGTTCCCACTGAAAGAACTGAGTCTGCTGAGCCTACTGAAATCAGCCAGCTGATGAGCACTTTTGAAAACATATGTTTGTCTCAGACAGACAGTGGTAGAGCTGGGCAAAAAATGCCTGAAATTTACTTTGCCAAGAGGGAAGTCAGCAAGCCCTGTCTCTCAAATTGCATTGAGGGACAGGACTCTTCTTTTCTTGCTACCATACCCTGATTAGAATTCAGTGTAAAGATTAGTGATAGCAGCATAGCTGGACATTTTTAGGCCACAAATATGCTCTTACATAATCGGATTATTTAATCTTTTCATAAAGATGCATTTCTTTATCATAAGAAGATACAGGGTTTGTTTGCTACAAGAAGTAATTGTTATAATTTATTAATAGAAGCCTGACTTTTTAATTCAGAGTCAAGGTTTTTATGACTCCTGAGCCAGTGATGCCCAGTAATTATATCTGTAGCTTTTGGCTCCTGTTGATACAGTGCTGCTGTATTAGAAGGATTACTTTTATATATTGGCCAGCCAAAGAAGATTTTTCTTTTATGAATACTGAAAATCTGAGAGGCTTTTTGAATTAATAACAGTGGAATTAATGCTTTGAAGGCATTTTTATTAAAATGGTGATCTCGGTGGACACTGTGTAGCTAGGCTGGTTGAAAAGTAGGATGTATGCTGGAGAGGAAAACCATAGGTTTTTTACATTTGTTTTAATTACAAGTCCAGAAAAAAATGTCAAAAAGCTCCCAATTTTTCATGAACCAACATGCTGTAAAATACTTGGAGGTGATACGGCTCCAATTTCTTTCTAAGGATGCAAAAGAGACCCTTCTCTGCAGAAGTGCCAGCCCCTGCCCCAGCAGTTTAGATGCTCTCAGTCTCTGTACACAGAAAACAAAACACTGGCAGCAGATGTAAATGGAGGGGTCTGCAGCAAATTCATCCCCTTTGATTTGCTTTCTAGTCATGTGGCTTGGAGTCTCTGTCCAACTTCAATTTCAGACAAAGGTCCCATCATTTTTAAGTGCTGGTCTGTCAGAAACTTATTTCCCTAGAGTTTTTTGTGGGTTTTTTTTTCCCTAGGTCACTGGAACGTGCTGTTCACCTTCGGAGGTGAATTCTGAAGAATTATAAAATTGTCCAGATTCCCTTAACTATTTGAGTCTTCCCACACAGGAAATGATCAGAGAACTTCTAACAGATATCTAAACCGCAGGGGATCAGATGCCTTAAGATATTGTTATGGACACATCAGACACCTTCAATGTATAGAAAGTTTTAACAATGGAGAACACTATGCAATAAATATTCTGTTCATTTTTCCTTTAAAGTTTTGCTGCCATATGCAGTCCAAGCGCTTCATAATGATTTAATCAAGTGCAAAAATGCTTCTCTAGGTCAATATTCTTGATAAACATGAACCCACAGATACTTCTCCTTCTATAAATATTACTGCTGTTCAATTCTTTTGTGAGATTTTTTGATCCTGTTTGTTACAGGGAGTGTGCATTCTTGGGCAAAAGAGATTTCCCTAAGGGCAGGATAACAGTTAAATGAAATGTAAGTGCAGGGATGGCATTAAGATATCATACAGCACAATACTATAAATATTTTAAGTCCCTCTACATTCTGTGTTACGATGCACATAAACTGACCCAAATTTACACTGTTCTAGTGCAGAATTATGTGATGCAAGTGCTTTACAAATATCACTAAGTTCGAATATGTGCATATTACCCAGAGAGAGAATGTTATTTTGGGATATTTCCAAACCAAGTGGCAGTTGTGTACATTTCCTCTGCATCCTCCAAGTCCAGAAATAAGGAAACTTTTGCCACTTACTAGTTTTGATCTCTAATGGTGCATCCTTGGCCATAGCTTTAACCCCAACTTAAGAGCTAGTATTAGTACTTTTGTTTGACAATAATGGGGAAATAAGGATATTATTGCAACCAGAGCTAGCCAGGGAGCCCTTAAAATCTAATCAAAAAATATAATAAGGACACCCAAGTAAGAGAATAGTGTCTAAGAGTTCATTTTCTTGGTTGGTTACACATTTAAGTACACAGACAATGCCCCAGATCTGCTGGACCTAGAGTCTATGTGCTCCTTCATGCCTAGCAAGGAAAATCAGCAAAACGCACTTTCTACAGTTATTGAGGAGAGAACAGGGGATGCTAACTTCTGCTCCTCCATCTCACAGCTGTTCTTCTCACCTGTGCTTATGCTCAGAAAAACCCCCCAGAATATAATCTTCTGTTGTAAGAAACAACTCTCTGTACCATATATTGCAAAACAAATGTTCAAATATCCATGATATTGACATGTATTATTTAGTGCTTTTTTTGTCCTGATTAAATTTTCATCTCTAAGACCTTGATCATTTTGTTGGATTCATGTTTTTCAAAACCTGTAGTTGTTTTACACAAAGCTACAGATAAGTTGTCCTTCTAAAAATCCGGAACACATATAATCTGAAACAGTCCCCTTTTCATGCTAAGGGTTTTTTTACAAATACTTAACCTCTTGTCCTGATTTACATAAAAGGTTTGTATGCCACCATCTAATTTCATGGCAATTTATCTTTTCTTCTGCATAGGAATGAAGTACCATCTTTTTATTTTATGTTTTTTCTATAAATTGAATAACAAATCTGCATTTTTGCAGCATGAAGTGAATATCTGGCTGATTGAAAAGGCTTAAAATGATTCCTTAGGAAATTTTTTATGCCTCTTTTTTCTTTTTTAAGAAATGTCCCTTTTCTACAAAATGGTTTCTCCAGATTAAAGTAGTATTGCTGAAGTGGTTTTGGACATTGATTTACAATAGTCCTGCATATTGTTTGAAAGAAGGAGGTTTAGAGGGCAGTAGTCAGAGCAAAACTACTATGGCTTTTATGAAGTGAGTAACACGTTGCAAAAAGCCCTGCGCTACAGAAGGGCTCAAGTTCCCTAATGGCACACCCAGCAGCCTTCAATCTTAATGTACCTGGTGTTTGAACTTGTTTCCAGACAATGATCATGGAGGTGGCTTAAGCCAACACTCCTTACCCTTACCTTGCAGCTGACTCGTGATGAGCACACAGGAGCAGCAGCTGCCACGGCCGAAGCACAGCAAACCATTCACTCCCAATCATCTGTCCCCATCCCGGCTAGTCGAGCCTATGGAGGAAGGGTGCCAGGGAGGCAATGTTTTACACAGGATTTTCCACCCACTCCTTTCAACACAATCTCCCACTTCCCTTGTAATCCCCACACCTCATTATGGCCAGAAATAGTAAATCTAAATCTGTTCATTGTACAAGTAGACCTTAAGCCAATTGATTCCTCCTCCTCACAGAAACCTGCACCCACAGAATGCACGAAGGAGGGAAGATGGTGACCTGTGGCACCAACATCCCTTCCCTATCCATCCCTGTCTTTCTCTTGGCTTTTGTGCATGTGGCAGCATTGACCACCACTTTGCTACCCTCCAGTGTACTCATCACATCAACAGAATATAAACGACTATGGAGAGGAATTTAGGTGGAAGAAAGGAATTCCACCAATCTGCTGAAGGGAACAGAGAGACGAGAAATTTTGCTTGCTTTGTGTTATGTCTTCACACAAAACCTGGAGGCAGTCAGAAGCCAAGGAAAAGCAAGCCCAGGGTCTTTGTCCAGCAGCTACCTCTGTCTTTAACTTCTGCCTCTGCGTCCTTTTTGGAGCAGTTCCCACTTTGCCCGGTCAGCTCTGGACGCAGCAGGCTGCGGGGACCAGCCTCCAGAATCCGGGAGACCAGAGGTCTGGCTCGTGGGTCCTTCCACGGGACCGCGGCAATAGAGACAGGTGGTGGAAGAAGGACGCAGGCTCAACTGTAGATGAAGTCCAGGAGGTTTATTGTGTCACCAAACACGAGACCCCGCCCGCCGGGGGCGTCCAGCAATGAGCAACCCTAAGCCCGCCTGCCAGGGGTTTTATGGGGGGGTGGTGACAGGGGAAGGATGACAAAGGCATCGAATCAGGGAAGGAGAAGGATGGGTCTACGGGATGAGGGACACACAAGGGAACCTATCTTGGGAAAGGAAGGGAGGGATCCTCCCCCCAAGACCAATCACTCGACGTCCCTGCCAGAACTTTCTAGAAGCTTGGGAGGGGTGCCGGAGCGATTGGCAGGGGTCTGGGAGGAGACAAATAGGGAAAGCAGGGTTATGAACACGAAACCGGGAGGGTATAAACTGGGATGGTAGAGTAACACGAAACCCAAAGGGGAGACCCGGACTGAACCAAACAAGACACACGCCCACAAACTTCCCATCTCCTTCTCTATGCTTCTGTTTATGAAATTGTAATGATAGTAGTAAAACAAATGCAAATAAATAATGGATGGATGAATATATCTTGGGATAAATAAATTATGGGCGTCATGCTGACTTTCAAGAGTAAGAGTTATTGCAGTTCATGCTTGAGAGGGGCTGTCATGGGGAGTTTCTCCTGGATCTGCCAGCACTCGCACTGTGGTGCTGCAAGGAGTGGCCTGCACGGGCAGGAACAGGGACAGAGACAGGGGTTTGCTGCTGGAGGCAGGGTGGTCTCAGAGGCAGTCTCCTCCAGCTGGAGCCCTTATGGGAGCTAGTACTACAGACTGGAAGAAACTACACATTCCAAAGGAAAAAAGCCCACAGTAGTCCACATTAGTCCTAAGTACCAGTACACTTGCTGCTGGCATACAGAGAGAGCTGAGCAAGGCATCTGGAATCAGTGACTTCCCAGGCTCCCCAGCAGCCCTTCTCCCAACCACATGCCCAGACTCACAAATGGATTGCTTCACTTACCTTTTTTCCCTATGGGGTTTTCCACCTCTTTCCTTGTAGCTGTAGGAGAAAAATTAAGATTCTCTGGTAGTATAAAGTGTCCATGGACTTCAGTTTTTCCCAGCAGAGGATGAGATATTGACCTAGAAATATCAAATAATAGGATCAGATTTATTCCCCATTCTGAGATGGCAGAAACAGTTGGAGGGCTTCTGATAAGGGAGTTGAATGAAGTCCAAGCCTCAGAATGCTCTGGACCATCAGTTTTTGCTTCAAAATAGGACTGAGTCCAAATCAGTTCCTGATTTCTCTTTGATGGGATCTGGCACCATCTAAATCCCTTGCTGCATCCAGGAGTTTGGGAAATGAAATGCAAGTATGTCAGACAAAGGGAAGAACTATTGTAACTGCTATACTTTAGCTATGTCCCTAAGGCAGGTGCACCTGAGAAACAGGGATTTCTCAATGTGCGTAATTCCTTGCAGTCTTGATAAAGCTGAGGTTTGTATCTGTCTTGGGGTGACTTTATGTGTGTCCCATGTCGCTGCCCTATGCCCAGAAATTAACTTTGTGCCACATGTACCACGTTCTGCACGTATTCTGTGCAGACACACCATAGTGCATGAAGTACAGACATTGATCTTTCTTGCTTCCTTGTACCCTCCCATGTACCCAATCCATAGACTGAAGCTTATCTTTTATTTATATATGGTTTATGTGGAACTGGCCCTCCAGTTCCAGCTCTGTATGTGTACTTCTCTGTTTATTTCCATTCCATTTCTTCAATACTGGTTTCATGTTCTCATCACATTTAATCTAATAGGAATAAAGAATCCCCAAAATAATTTGGTTTCTACAAGTTCTGGTAATATAGACAGTCAAGAAGAAGGAAAGCCCTACTCAGAGCCCAAACTGAGTGAAACAGTGCTCACACATTATTAGACATTGTGGAATCTATGTGGATGATGGGGGACAGACACGCAGAGACACTTTTGAATAACGTGACAATTTGGAAAACAACACATTAAATTTACCACTTCTAAAATCTATGCTAAAATCAACTAATTTTGATTGACAACCAGCATTAGTTTCAGTGCTTATAGAAGGTGTTGTCTCACCTTGGGTCCTACTTCATCTCTTCCCTCCATGTCTTTAATAACAAATGACAATTAAGCAAGAATTAGTGGAACAGACACTGATCAGAACTACCATGGTCTCAGTACCTTGTCCATGCCCCTATGATGTCCATCTGTGTCCACAAATTTTAGTTTAAAGCCATTTCTACAATGTCATCACATTCAAAACAGAAAAGGGATTATTAAATTTTTTCACTCCTTAACAAAAGTCTCTCTGTTTTCTGGAGTATCTTATGAGCTTTGGCATTCAACCCAAAAAGATTTACCTCTTACCTGCTTGTGAAGTCTCCAGTGGAGTAAGGAAGTCATTTTCTTTTGAGAAACCTGATGGACTTTAAACTGCTCAGTGCATTCCAAGACATTTTTTTTAGTTTCTTCTGGCAGCTTCATTGACAAAAAGATGCCAAATTTCAAGAAAGCAAAAATTGTTTTGAATTTGCTGTTCCTTCTGGTGACAATTATGGTTTCATCATCACATTGCTATTTTAGCTTTAAGTCTTTGAAGTTCATGGCTTAGTGTCATAGAAACTCTCACTAAATTATCTTTTAAAAGCTCTGTCTTTAAGTTTTAAAATTCTCTCAATGCAGATTCACAGTGGATATGACTTCCCTGAGTCTTGTGTGTGTTAATGAGAAAACAGTAGCATTTTTAATACTTTTGAAAATAATAATAATAGTAATAATAATAATAATAATAATAATAGAAAAGGAATCCTTACCAGATGCTTAAAGTACTTCAGTGCTAGTAGCTTCAACTGTTCAAAAATATCCAGATAAGTTACCTTTTGCTGCAGAAACATCTGATAGCCAAACTAGCTCCAAATTAATCTCCAATACAGTTCTGATTATTTCCATTGAATGGCATAATGGATAATGGAGCATACCACTTTCTGCGGTTTCTAGGTTCTTCAATCCAGAAATACTGTGTAAGGGTAGACATGTAAAAATATATGGGCTTGAGCAGTAGAATTTTGTTTCAAAATATTTTGTGTTACTGAATACGTAACTTAGTAGTCTGAGACAAATGTTACTTGAATTTCTTATTAAGAAACTGATACAATCTCATCTCTTCTAAAAAACTTTATACCAAATGTATTTCTAGGTAGGGTTGCTCTTACCTGTGTGACCTGAAATATCTCCGATGTTAGATTTTAAATACAGGTAGAATTTTCCCAAGCAGACCATAGGATTCAAGGACTGGTTAGAGAAACAGCAGGTTTAAACACCGTAATGGCTGATTGAACCTGCTTCATCACCCAAAATAAAATATAATAATAAAAAAAATTTTTAAAAATAAACAAAAAAAATTTTTAGTCAATCCTGAATATTTCAAATTTTTCTGGTTTTGCTTGTATGGTTTAGACAGAAGGTAAGTATGAAACAAAAATGTAACAAGAACATCCCAAGTCGGATTTACCAGTTTTACCAGTTATGCCAGTAAAGATTTTAGGAAAAAAACCCTTATTTCTTTATTTGAGTCATATATTACTGCTTATCTGTTATTCATTGTCAAAGACTACCTGGTCTAGAATTGCTTCATCTGTTTCACTCAAACTGAAACATCCTGTTTCCTTGTACTGTACATCATTCAGTCGGTGCTTCCTTTCAGAGCAACATAGAATTTAAGGCACGAATAAGGGGGTTTACCCAAGTTTGCTGCAGTTTCTGGAGTACAGAAACACTGAAGAGAAGCCCAGCATCCTGTTTTCTTCAAACAAAAGCGGATTTATGCTGGTAGCTCACACATGAGGATTGCTTAATGGTGCATCAAAATCTTTTCAAAACAGATGCAAGATTGGCAGCCAAGTGTGTGAGTGATTTTGGGTTGGGGTACAGGCAGGTGACCGAAACTATTCATTGTCTGACAGTTACCTTCTGCCTCACTTATATATTGATTTCTACTTGAGCTACTTCTAGACAAAAGCAGCTGCAATGTGTGCAATTGCACCCCCCATTGTGGAGGCTGGCTTCACTTCTTGTCAGATATTCTAGAGACCACTCAGCCTGAGTATGCATTTTAGCTAAAGCAGCCATTAAAGCAGATGGAGAATGAACTTAGAATGGTATCTGGCACGCTGGAAAGCAGACTCTGTGATAAATACATCTAGCACTTTAGATACTTTAGATTCCTCTGGGACAGCTGCAACATCTTTGATGGATCACTGCATCATCAAGCTGTGGATCGTAGGTTAATTGGTAAGTTTGCTAATGCAATAATTGTACCAAGGCTATGAAGAGCAACACTGCTTCTCTGAAACATTTTACTTCAGATGCTCCAACCCTTACTTTCACAAAGAAAACCCACTGATATCTAAAAGCTGAAACAAAGTATCATACTTGCTGGTCTATTCTAACATTTACAAGGAATTGTTTCCAAAATTGGTTACAGATTTTAGGGGTCCTTTATTTTTTATTCAGATTAATTAAACAGATCAAAAGCCCATCAAATTAAGTGAAAATGAAACATGGGTTTCTTCTCTGCAAGGAAGGAAAGACAATAGAACTGAGCTCAATGGTAATTCAAATCCCAGGTAAAAACTAAGATGTTTTCCTTAGGGGATATTCTTGATATATTAAACAGCCAAATGGTTTAACAAATTCTGACATTTGTGTTAGTGCCAGATACCTGCACAGCTGGCATGCTTGCAAACAAGCAGGTGCTTTTCTTCCACTGGGTTCATTTCATAAGAAATGAAAAAGAGCATACTTTCAGGCTTGAGCTTTTGAGGTGCAAAGGGCAAACAAATAATGATGATCTCTTTGTAGAAGGGGTTCTACACTTCTTTATGGTGAGTGGCTTTCCTCTCACTGGAGTTCAGTTGCTCTAAGAGAGCACAGGTTCCTCCACCCAGCTCAGCACAGCAGTGTTGAAAGATATTTTCTAGCATGTCAGGAGCCACAGGGTTTGTTCTGCCTGTTCTGACAATAATTATCAGCAACTACGTGTAAATGCAATGAAATTTGAGCAGTATGCAAGAAAAAGAGAGTACAATTGTGTATGATTCAGAAATAAGTCTTTATTCAGACCCACCTCTACTGCAAAAGTGATTACCTGAGCATGAAACAGCTAATTTTCTGGGCTCTGAATATTACAGAGCCCAGAATATTACAGAGACTGAAAGGCATATTGAAAAATATTAAATTGCAAGACCATACAATAGTAATCCTTTTTCCATTTTAATGTAAAAAAAGGTGGTTGAAGGCAAGGAGCAGACATTATCATACCTACCAGACTCTGACTGTAGACTCTTAGGCTATTATTTGAAGCTGTGAATTCTTAAATGTGTTCTGTGAAGGACAAAAAACCTGAATGTCTGAAGGCATCAAACCCCTTCTTTTGCAGGAAATATAGATTTATCTGAAGAAGATTGTCGTGTCAAATGTGACTGATAACACATCAGATAGGCATGGCACACTGGCCAAAAGCAGTGAAAATCAAAGCTCCCTCCCTGACAGTGGTGTGAAACAGGCTCCTCTCTGCTCTCATTCCTACACAGTAAACCAGGATTCTGCTTAGAAGGAAGTTTTGGAATTCTGTAACAAATTTATTGTATAATGTAATGGAATGTCCCTTTCATAGTAATGCTTCCTTCTTCCAGTCATTATTCTACAACCTGAAAGTGTTTTCATCAAGGATAGCTCAAAGGCCTCTGGCTAAAGAAACTGCAAGTGAAGGAGGAGAAACTGAGTAGAGAGGCTTCTTTTCCACAGCTGTGTCCACAAAAACGACAGCAGCAGATATACCTAGGCAGTTTTCATATCCCAGCCTTGATTTTTACTCCCATTGTTTTGGTGCATACAGGGACTGATCAGTAGAAAACCTTAGGTGGGAGGTTGGTGCAGAGCTTTATTTCTAACAGCATTTGCAAAACCAGGCAGTTCCTCACAAGTGTGTGGTGAGAGCAGGGAGTCCAAACCTGCCCCAGGCAGCAGAGAGGCCCTGGGAAGGTCCTCCCTAACTGTGCAAAACGTATGGGGAAAGCTCAGTCCTCCCCTCTGACTTCTGAAGTTGTGCATATGGAAAAGAACCAGGTTTTAATTGTAATCTATCACAGCTGTCAAAACATCTAGCCAATTAAGTCTGCGATCCCTGCTGTAAATCATAGCAGGAACTTTATGTATCTCTTTCTTATTTAAGTGTCTAAAATACAATGCAGGCTCTGGCCGGCTCCATCCCCTTTGGGTTCCTGCAAAGAACAGACACTGAAAAATGGACCAACTTCTCTGGAGAAGGGTCTCACCACAGGCAGCTTGCAGTAGGCATAAAGGTCCTGTAGCTTACCTACAGCACAACATCTGTACCTGAGGCTGGGAAGACAGGATGGGGCTTTGCTGCACACCAGGAAAACCTCACTGGCATCAAATATGAGCAGAACTTTTTCTGTTTTGTACCTGAAACCAGTCCTGTATCCTGTGGGCAGAAAGAAGGATGGTCAATCAGAAAAAATACTGCTGCCTAGTCTTCTAGATTCACTTTTGCTATATCATTGGTTTCAGTAATTATATAAAAACATAAAAATTGTAGTAATTATCATAGCTATTGCTTTACAATAACTATATTTTCTTATCATTGTGTTTATTTTTTGTTTTGTTTTCATTGTAGAAAGAGTGTTACTGTAAATGTCCTTGATTGTTCATTTTTGTGTTCAGGGCTTTTTAAAAAGTGATAAACCCATTCAAATAGGGTTTCTATTTATAGTTTTATCTGTCTCCTATCTAAGGCAGTAAATTAATTAGGATTTTGAGTGGGAAAATATATTTTTTATACATATATATATTCAAATATAAGTCATTTCAGCAACCATATAACTCTATTCTTATCTTTCACTACTCTACTGGTAAAAATAATGCTGAAAATTTATTACAAGAACCATATGAAAGCAATAAAGTAAAGTAAAATGATCATAAAACCAATCACATTTTTTATAGAAAATAGGAGTACAAAATCACTTTGTGTGAAGCTTCTTTACCACCAAGCAATTTATCATTTAAGAAAAGACAACATTCAGCTGTGTTTAAGCATCTGCTGTGTTCAACTTCTTGCGACCTATATGGGAACAGGAATAGATTTTATTATTTTCAATTCAAAAAGCTTTACTCATCACTGGTCATGCCAGCACAATCTTTTAGTGCCAGTGGTAGAGTAATTTGTTGGTTCTGGTAAGTTTGCAAGTGTTCTCTCTCTCATTTTACATTCTGCAATTTCAGGCATTTTGCATACACCTTCCTTTAGCTGAAAAAATCTCAATTTCTTAATACTCTTGGTATACTTTATTGGCCAAATTTTTGGGATGTGCATGCATAAACCCCACAATCTAAGAAAGTAAAAACAAATTTAATGCTACACTGCTTTGGAGAGACTTTCAATTAATTTGACTGAGATAATATTTCATATGTTTCCCCTTAAGAAGCAACTTGGAGTTCACACTCTTCACAAAACACTATTTGTGACCTAGGCTCCTTTTATTCATCTTTTATAGTCCTTGATATATAGCATTATTTGATTTACATTACAGGGAAGATCTATGAGCATCTTTGGGTAGTAAATTCAAATTGGATCAGTCACATTATTCCAGTTTATTTCCCCTGTTTTATTGCAGGATAGTAAACAATGCAAACATTATTACCTAGTACCCCTATGCCTTATCCTGTAACTCCATCCTAAAAATATGTTTGTTAACCAAAGTGGAGTTCTTCTGCAGGCATGTGCATAAGCTCTGTGAAATAACAGCATTGCATCTTCAGAGGACACTACATCCTTCTGAGTCATTTTTGTGCAATATAGTCAAAGGGAATTTTTTCTGTCCAAGCTCTACTCTTGTAATAGCATGTGCTGTTATTTTAAAAATGCATATAACTATTCATCTTGGCAGGCAAATAAAGTGCAGAGCTAAAACCCTCTTTAATTTTTTAATTTTACCATTTTTAGTGGACTACAATTCTGTTTATTACTAAGCTAATTGTACGTTATTCTCTCCAATTAGAGAATAGCTTAGTAATAAACAGTACTGCAGACCACCTATTGTACATTTCCTTTTTAAAATTGCAGTCTGTGACAAAATAGAAGGAAGGACTTGTCACTCTTAACTTGAATTCAGTACTCTTAGACTGCTGTAAAACAGTTATTGGAATGGGGAGGGAAGAAGTGAGCACAGGAGGAAGTAAAGCAAATGGAGCCAGAGATGCAAAACCTTTCATTTCTCATCAAAAAGAAGCAACTGTTGTTCACATAAAAGCATACTGCTTTAAGGATATGAATACCAGTCCCAAGAAAATTGTAAAAATATCAGGCTGGAGCATACCTTCTCTGAAGCTCAACATTTACAGAACGTGTTTTCTCCTTTTGCTAATTTTCTTAGCTCTTGGCTGTCTTCCCAGGCAGTAGTTTCTCAGGCTGGTATGTTGTGATCTAAATGCTAGGCTGGGTTATAAGCTAACTTGAAATGCAAAGTAAAAACCAGTGCTTTAAAGTCAGCCTTTCCTACCTATGAGATGTACTGTTTCTCCTAAACAACCTGTGAATTTGCTCACATCAGTCACTCTGTTTCCCTCTGCAATTACTCCGCTGGTATTCTAACAGACCTATGTGCGGTACTGAGATCCTTCACTCCTCAGCAAACTCCCTGCTGGCATCTCTGGAAATTTTACTTCTCTAAGGTTGGTTCAAAACCTTCCCAGTCAGTTTTTCTCCCTCCCAAACCATCATGTCTGATAACCTGATACAATTTCTTCCAGACTGTCTCAGAAGAGCTTAAGCAAGTGCCTGCTTGTCTTTTTTGTCTTTTTTTTTTTTTTTTTTCATAGAAATAGTCGTAATAAAATGCCACAGTAAGTCTGGACTTATTCCACTGCCTTTGAAGAAGCTAATCTGCATTTACCCCTGTATTACTGAGCTGAAATCCAGCTCCATGCACTTGTGTGCAAAATTTGGTCCTTGTAAAAGCTCATAAAATTGTTTAACAGCTACCACATAAATAGGAATGAAAACATAATCCTCAGCTGAAATCTAAGCAATTGATGATATTTTTTAGCATCATACTGTAGAGCAGGTAAAGTATTTCATGATAGTAGCTGGGTCAGCTCTCAAAATTACAGTTTAATTTTGATTTCCCACACTAATCAAGCTGTATTAGCATTAATGACTGCTGGTCTTTCCCCCTCTCCCCTTTCCTCCAGGTCTGGTATATTGATAGAGCAAAAAGAGATAATGAATTGGACTGTCTGGTATAAACAAGCCAAACAGATGCCTCTGCAAAGATTTGAAAGGGACATTGCTTCATCTTCCTCAGCAGAGAGAGCACAGATCCAAAAACAGATCAAAGGATTTGGCGGAAGGTTCAAAGGGAAAAGACGATGACTTTCTCAGTTTAATTTTTACCTTTTAATCCTTTCTTTTTTCTTTATACTGCAATCTCTCTTTTCTCCATATCAGTGAGTTTGCTCTGGAAAAACGCCCTTCTGTTGAGGTCTTAACTGAAGGACAAAACCTGACAAGTCAGAAGTCAAAACTCATTCAGCTCTCTTCTTATCCAGTTTTTTGTGTGGAACCAAAAATATTATTTTTCTAGTATTTGAGAGTCCAACTGTTGTCTCTTCCAGCAGTTTCTGGGACACTTGTATTTTGGATGCTTGTCAAAACCTGCTTCTCTTTCTTGCAATCGAGAGCATGGCAGTTCCCAGGCCTTGTAGATGGGGGACATGTATTCAATTTAATCCACAAAATTTTAGGTAGGTAGGAGAGCTCCTAAATAAGTGCTGTGGTGAGTTCACAGCAGCACCAGGTAAAAGGCACAGGGAACTAATGACAGCACAAGCTGGGAATGGCCATTAGAGACCTTAGAAAAGAAATAGGAGGCAGCAGTAATATAGGTAAAAAATGGATATAGGACCAGAACCCCTTAACCAGCCTGACAGTTACATCTCTGCCTGTAAACAACAAACCAATTATTCAGAGCAGCCATTAAAAGAACAGCTAAAAGCTTAGAACTTACTGACAAAGGCAGAGGATGATAAACTGTTTTTGTCTTGGAATGCAGAGTCCTCTTTATTTCAATGTCAGTCAGACTTAGTTCTTTGCTCAGAGAATACGGAAAACAAAACAGAAGGTTTCAACTCCTTGATCAGGACCTACTGGTGTTAGAATATGTAAGAGGAGATTAAACTGCCACAAAACAACAAGAGAAAGCTTTTATTCTTTCCTGATTTTTTTTTTAATCTATGTGACAGTACAATGTAAATTTAAAAAAAAAAAAAAAACAGAAAGAAAATGTTTATCAGGATTAACAGGCTGAAGATGGATGTTCAAGGTGCTAAGCTCTAGGCTGGGAGCAGACTGCCTTACATCCCTTTTCCAGTAGGTGGCAAGTCTGGTCATCAAGTCAAGTCTTGCAGGAATGCTGGAGGGACTTCAGAGAGAGCAGTTGATTGGGATCCCCGTCTGGTAATCAGAGGAAGAAACACGAAGGAAAGTCTATAAGCACCAGATAGCGATGAAATGGGACAGTCTGAGGCTTCAGGTGTCCTATGTGGTGTTTGGGGTGGCGTGAGGGACCATTTCTTTGAGCCCTAGAAGAGCTGTCCACAAGAGAATAAGGAGGATTTGGTGTAAGTGTTCCCATGCATGTTTAGGCCAGTACCAGCAGAAGCACCTATGGCTGGTCTATGGGACAACATGTGGTGCCAGATGTTGGTCACCATCAGCCCACAAGTGCTGCCTCAGTGCTCTCTTTGGTTTGCTGGTTTTCCTGAAGTCATCGATGTCCCTCAATGGAAAGGTGATTTCTGCCTCATATGCACTGTGGGAAGCCTTCCTTTTGGTTAGGGTGGCTCTGGGCTCAGCTTTGAGTCAAATCTGTCCTGAGCTGTGGCTCTGAAAGTAAAAGGAAAGCAGCACCAAAGGGGAAGCAAAATGCCACAGCTTGTACTACTTTCAGAAAAGAAGAAGTACATCCATTTGCACTAATGCTAACCAGGTGCTGAGCAAATACAGAAACCTATTAAAATCTAATGGTGTCCTTTAATACCCTCTTTGCACTGTCAATAAAAACAGTTGAGCAATGGTGACCTGGATCTCTCTTCTGCACTGAGACTACAGTGAACAAAACAGTCTCCATTTACCTAAACTCTCTTGAAAGACTTCAGCTAATAAAAGCCCTCACCATCCTGTGTTTGTATTTATTTCTTAACATTCCCTAAAATCCTACAATTTATGGAATGGGAAGCTGCTACTTGGTGCACATGTGCCCTTACAATCTGCTCTGCACAAGGCTATTTCAGTAAATAAGACAAAGATAAGATCCCTTCTCTTAGCTGCTGCTTGGGTCCAGGTTAACTGTATAAAACATATCCCACCACAAAAAGTAAAATCTAGCCAGAAACAGGCTGGCCCTCCCTGAATTCTGAGTGATTTTTCTCTACAATCACTTTCTTAAGAGCAATAAGCTGTTCAAATGAAAGTCTTGTTACTAAACAGGGGAGAAAGAAACATTTATCTACCATTGTCAAATAATGAAGATTTGAGAACAAAGCTGGACTATACAAAGATGCTAAATATAAAGATAATCTTGACATCCCACTATTTATTCTCCTTCCTAAAATTAACTGCTAAGAATGTGATTATGTTCTAGGTACATGACCAGTGGCAGGAGGAGAAATATTGTTGCCTGTGAGCTATAAAAATCCAGGGATTTTATGCGTCACAGAGGAAGTAAATGCTATTGACTTATGTATCAACTGAGAAGAGGGGAGTGAGTCAGCACATTGGAGGAATGAACCTCCACTCTCCATCATTCTGTGCCTGAGGATGATGGGTGAGAGGCTGGAAGTAAGCAAAAGCTCCTCATTTCTTGCCTCTGTGCAAGGAAGGCAGTCCCATGGCTCACTTAGGAGCTATTACTAATAAAAACACCTCTGTGAAGGAGCAGAGTATTTGGTCATGACAATCTATACTTCAGCAGAGTATGGAAATTACTGTAGTAGAAAAGGTTTTAAATAAAATGAAAGACCTTATTATAAATGACAGTTAATTTTTTCAGGGGAAAAACAACAGTGCTCAAACAACAGTCCTTACTGTTTACGTTCCAAGGAGACAGAATTAGTTGTCTTCCCTGTAGGCAGTTTAAGTTGAAAGGGCAAGGATTCCATAAACATTGTGACTGAACCACCCTTTAATGTCTCAGAGATGGTGACTGAGCATAAAGGCACTTTGAAAGAGGTGTCATGGGGACGTGAATGTTTTCATTGCCTCTGTGAAGTATCCTCTCTAAATAAAGGAATTCAGTCTCAAAGCCTGCTACGAGCATCTTTTATTAACTTTGGTGAATGACTGAATACAACATTTATCAATCTGAAATGGAAAAAAGCATGAAAATGCACACTGGTACTATTGCCTGCTGACACATTCAGGCACTACGGCCCCAATTTTCAGTGCCTGCATGTAGCTTCCTACTGTTTCATTCTTTCTTCTTAGGCCAGCCGTGTCACACACTCCTGAATCATCTTTTAGAGCAGTTTTCAGACTGTCCTAGCACCAAGTTGCAATGAAGAGCATCACCAGAAACAAGGACAGGCATGTCCTGAAGTCTTAGCTGTGCCACACTGCACACAGTTGCACTCCTGGAGTCCTAAAAGTGGCAGTGAAGTTGTGTTACCTGTCCTAGACCATGGAGAAGTCATGTCCTATAGAGCCAATAAGTTCTTGGAACAACTCGTGCCCATGATGTAGGATCTAGCAAGCAAATATAATCATTTTATAGCTTAATTTCAGTAAGTGACCGTAAACTGATTGCCTTTTCACCCCTCTCATCTAATTTAGGAGTTAGGCAGCACCACCCTCACAGTACTGGCAGGATCAGCTGGAAAGGACAAGCTGTGAAGTAAGGGACATGGGTGCAAGGGCTTGTGCAGCAATACACCCATGGTACACTTGTGGCACTGTGGTGACGGGGGGCCAACCTGATGCCTGAGGGTGGGGGGCACATACCAGTGGAGGAAAGAGGGACAAGGCTGAGCTGGCAGCTAGCTGGGAAAGCTCAGTGGCTTTGGCTTTCCCATCAGAAATTACTAAAACTTGAAATATTTTAGTTTGCTGTTAGGGGAAGGAGGACACATCCCAGAAGCCAGTGTGCAGAGTACTCATTGCATCAGGAAATGACATAAGCCTGTGTTTTTCCAACAGGATTTAAAAGCACGTTTGATTTTAACTCACTATCTGATCATTCAGTTGTCAGATTATAAATGTATGAACTGCAACAAGGTGGGCAATGCTAGCCCGACACAAGCTGATCTGAGCTGTGTCTCAACCTGCTTTCTAAACTGCATTATCCAGTGTCATATGTCAGAGGTCTCCTCCAAGAGTGCCAAGTCAAATTCTTATATGTTCTTCATCCACTTTGTTCATGGAAGGTCTTTAAACCAGATGAAGAGGCAGGTCATGCTTAATTCTGCATTTAAAAGAGAAGTAAATGCAAGTAACAATTCAGCCAATGCTCCCAGACAGGCCAGTGCCCCTCAAAAGGACATCCTGCTTTGTCACATTAATGTGCACCTTTGCTCAGTGAGAAAGAGCAGCCCCTGCCAACAGTCATGGTGGTGCTCTTTGTGATATTATTAGAAAAGGAAAGAGACCCTTAAGCTACTAATTTGATTTAGGCTGATGACCAAGGGTAAGTTTCCACCAGATTCCCTGTCAATCGGATGAAAACAGTGCTGTATCTCGAAAATGGTGCTGCATCTCAGATTTTCACCCATTTAGCTCTCCGGAACCAGAGGATTTTTGATACACCTACCAGATAAGAAGACAACAGCTTAAAAATCAGAGCTTCCTCTGCCTTTATACCTAGTGTACCTGTTAGGGCACAAATTCTAGAACCTTGACCATCAAAGAAGAAAATCAATGTCACTCTGCAACAGACAAAGGATGGGGGAGGAAGCACATTTTACACACTCCCATCAATATTTAAAGGGCTCTTTTTAAATTTACACTTCCTGATTACTGTGACCCCTATAATAACTTACATTCCAGTTCTTCCAATTTCAGCAGGAATGAGACATGTCAAAGGAAACAGAGGTTTCAGGAAGTGATTCAGAAATTGGTATTATTACTTGTATCTTTTGAGGCTTGTTCTTTAAAGCTATATGTTTGTTTTTGAAATCCAGCATATAAATATCTGCTAAGTGTCATCTCACTTTACCAAGCTTACCATGGCTGGAAAATACAAGGGAGGGGAAAGTGGTGGGTTCATTGTGCTGCATCTCTAAATAGTAAGAGGAAAGATCATTTAACACCTGAAGCTTTCTGCAGTTCAGAAGACATGACCCAGATTGAATGTCCTTACATTCAAAAAGCAAACTTGTAGATTTCTAAAAAATATTTTTAGAATATTTCCTTTTTCCCCTTGCTGTTAAATCCTTTTTAAACTTCCTGGTTTTCTGGTTATGTTAGATGTCAGCCAGCCTCACTGGAATTCTTGACATGTTTCTCTAAAGTGACCTTTATCTTACACTGAACAAAAAGCTTCAGAAAGTAAATATAAGGTTTTCCTTACCATTTCCATGTTTATCTTGCTGCAGGCTGCATCTGATCACAAAACTGACACCACCCCACTTCACAGGAATTTTTTTATTTCGAGGAAAGGTAAGTAAAACAGCACAGCAGAATCAAGTCATAACAGATACTGATTGCACAGTGCCTCTCCCAGCCAGTCATGAATCACTTCCTCGGTGCTATGAGAAAGGGGCATCAAGTTGCTGAAGGTGCCTGATTTCAGAAGAAACCCACTAAGGGAGACGTTGAAATTGTTGTATTTGTTGAAAAGGACAGAAAGGGGGAAAAAAAAACCAACAACCCCCTACCACCACCAAAAAAAACCCCAAAAAAAACCCAAACCAAACCAAACCAAACAAAAAAAACCAAACAACCAACCAGCCCCAACCAAAACAACAACAAAAAAAACCCCAACAAAAACCCCAAACAAACAAACAAAAACCCCAAAACAAAAACCCCCAGGAATTTGTATGGCTAATAGTTGCTTTTATTTTTTACACTACAGAGTGTAGGCCATTTTGGAGGCTAGAAATTAAAGCTAGAATAACTGAGGGCAAATTATGAGCTACTACAACTTCCAGAAGATCATCCCATATGACACCCACAGACCAACAACCTTAGAAACCCTGCAGAGCCATGCACAAGGGCTTTACTTTTACCCTAGTTTACCCTAGAGAGTATCTGGGACTCTCTCAGCATGCAGGTGCTGATGGGAAAACTCTTGCAGGCCACAAAGCTTGGGCTCATGCCCCACAAATTGCTTTTGCAGTGGGGTCCTCTGGCCCTGTAGGTCAAACAGTAACCAAAAGAAGAGAAAACATCTGTCCCAAAGTCTTAAACCAACTACTGTCCTTTATTTCGGAGCGATGTGATGAAGTGGAACTGCTGGATCTTACAGTGTGTCAAACATGGAGTGGCTACAGTACAGTGGGAGATTAATCGTGCCACACGTGTAGCTTGCACAGTAGTACTGCAAAAGGCCTGCTCTTGCACTAGCTAAAGTGATGACTCCTTCACCACAGAGAGCAGCAGGATGGAGACCAGGCTCTGTGCTTGCAACTTTTGGATTCCTCCTGCTGAAATAGGCCACATACAGACCGTACTGTCATTTTTTATTAATCACAGGTAATATAATTCTGGTCAATGCTATAGGCTGTTTTGTCGCTATATATAATCTTGCAACTTTCACACAATTTTTGCAAAGCAAAATGAGAATGAGGAACTAATCCCCTTCAAAACGTCTTAGGGCTTTGAGGAAGAGAGCTTTATCTATGTGTCTAGAGGCTAATTGTTCAAGTCCCAGCTGTTCTGCCAACTGTGGTTAATATTTCTCTGCCCTTCACAACCCAAGACATTACATCCAATTGCACAGTAACTATTAGTCCCCAGTTATGCAGAAAGGGGAATTCTAAAAGTGATTTGGACAGCACTGAAACCAGGACATACAGGCCAGTATGGCTCCCACACAGACTGAGAGGCCAATTCAGATGCTTCTAGAAAAATTTTCTTCCTGTATATTAATCTAATATACGACTTCAAGATTCGTGTTAATATATGTTTTCCTGCTGTACATTTTTTACTTTGAAACCGTCCAGCTCTTTGAGGATGAGCTGTGGCAGCCTCCTGGCTTCACAGGGATTGTGCTTCTCAGGCTGCAGCATCTCCTTCAGTGGTGCGCCACCTCAAATCAGTACACAAACTGGGGTGCTTACTGGTGCTACTGACAAGGGTTGCACCTGACAAGAATGAAGAAATAACATTAAGCACCCTTTGAACTGGGCAGCTTCACTTGTATTCCCAGAAACAAGATGATTGGGTCTGTGCAAAATCCAAAAAAGATAAGGACTTAATATAATAAGCCTCTTCCCAGAACACAAAGTGTGGCAAATGAATGATACAGCCTGTCACCTCTTGATACCAAATGAAATCCTGCCTGGCTCAAGCAGGGATTAAAATTTATTCCCCACTAATTGATGTTTGGAGTCAGCACACTAGATTAATTAGTCTCAGCTCCAGCTTCTGCTTCATGTGTTTGCCTGCACAGCTTTGAGGTAGTTTTTTAGGTCAGACACAAACTCTCACTGTGTGTTTGTGCAATGCTAAGCACAAGAGAGTGCAAAGCCCCCCAGAAAGCTCCTGGTAGTAAATCCACCACTGTGATTGCAACCAACTCGGTCTGAATTCAGAATACTGGCAAATTTACTATAATTTTACCTCCGAAGGTCAGGCTGGTGAGAGTGCACAGAGCAGCAGACAGTCAAAGAAACAGGATTATTATCATTTATGTTGTGGGCTTTGGTTTAATTTTGTGATAATCAACATTTTCCTGCTGCTGGTGGTATAAAATTGCGAGCTATCGTGATCGAGTGCATCCTTTGTCCCAAAGCACAGCAAAATCAAATGTAATCACAACTGATGGAAACTATAGAAAAAGAAATAAATTTAAAGAGGCATCCCAGAGAATTTCTGTAGCTATTATGCCCACCCGTTTCCATATTTCTTCCTCCTAAAGTAGTGGTGACTGGAAAATGAAGTGGTTTAACTCCAAGCTGGGAGAAAAAGGCACACTGTGATTTTTTCAATTAATCAAAATTTTTGTAACACGAGTCCACAGTCAAAACATGTCTATAAATTATAAATGTTTCCATTCTGTAATTTATCCAAAGACTTTTTAAATAGGAGCAAAACCCAAGGCTCTGCATTCTGCAGCTGTTCAACAAGACATTTAAATGTTTTCCAAAATAATTCTTCTCACATTAAAATAAAGTTTCTTCAAAGTAGAAGATAAAATGGGGATGGGAGAAGAAAAACCAGACAGAAATTTTTTTTCTTTACAAGAACAGCTTCAATAAAACATTTTTTTATTGGTTTTGAGTACGCATGCCTCTTTAAAATTATCTGGAGAAAAAAGATGGACATCAGAAGGACTGAATGATATTAGAATAAAATTCCAGTTAAAGAAGTACAACAGGAAGTTCTTTCTGATTTACTTAGTACCTTTCTTCCCTTTGGGGGACTGTTTACTCCAACCAAAACAACCATTTCAGTTCACAAGAAATTCAAGACGAGCCGCTATAACAAACTGCCAATTGCAATTCAGCCGGGATTTCAGCCTACTCCAAAAAGCAGCAATCATAAAAGTTTTACATTGGAAAATACACCCTGTTACTGTACTTTAGGGTTTCATATTATTCCAGCAATTTCTTCCATTACCAGCCCTCAGTCCACCAATTCTGTCTCAACAGCCTGCAAGTAAAGTCTCTTTCAGAATATCTCCATGTTGTACTCAAAGTGTTTCCAGAGCAAAAATGATGTTGTTCTGGCATGGAATCTGTGAAGTGTTTCTCCCTGCACAATCTCATCTTATGGCCATTACACATATCTGTTCCTGACCTTCCTTTAACATAATAGAGGGAGCCAGTTATGATGAAAGGGACAGCTGATACCACCTGAAGCCACCCTGCCATGTCCTCAGGTCACTGTATTCAAGACACACATTTGAGTTGTGTCCTCAGACATTGTTTGTATTCACAAGGATTATATCTATACTGTAACATTTCCTAAGTGAACATTGACAACTTTATCTCTCTGTACAACTCAAAAAGATGGGGCTGTAGGCACACATCTGTACTGTGTGTGCAGTAATCCTACAGGCACCACATAAAGGTGGTCCCAGCAGCAGCGGCCGGCTTCGTAAAGGAGGCTTGGCAGGAAAGTACTCAGTAGGGGTTTAGTTGTCTGAATTGAAAGCAGGAAAATGTGACCATAGGCAGCTGCAGATAAGCTGGACTGGATGGGTCATGGACTAAGAATTACTGGCAGAGTCCAAAAATAAATTTGATTGAGCAATACTCAAAGGTTTACAAAATGCCTCATAAAACTTTAATTTTTAGAGACTTCACAGTCTTCACTGCACTCAAAAGCATAAGAAGGACAAGAAGAAAGAGTGAGGTTTTGTTGCAGTCTCTCACCCCTTGCAATCGGTGGAGCAAAGTGCAAATATTTTTCTCCACTCTTCAGAGGTCAGGAAAGGGGGAAAGGGGTCTTTGTGCATTCTCGCTCCAGTACCAGCTTTTCTAATAGCTAATGCATAATAAAAATTTTATCCTGACAAGTCATTTGAATATTGCTCTCTGAAAGCATGAAGTACTGCAGTTAAACCTACAGCACAGATAACATTGCTGCGTGCACTGGAGCCAATTCCCAGCTGCCAGAAGCTCTTCCAGGAGGTGCTCCTTCACAGTATTTGTAAACACCTACACACACCGTTGAAGAGGATTACAGAGATTTATGAAAGGGGGGAAAATGGCCTACAAAACTGAGCATTTCTTATCAGATATGGTGGGGTTTTTTCCTTCTGGGGTTTTCATTTCTGGCAGAAATAGAAATATGGTAAACATGCTTTCTTGATTAATTGACTTGCAGGTGCTGGCAGATAAACTCACTTTATTTCACCCATCTGTTCTATCACCTATTACACTTAGAACAGCTATGTTCCATATGATTTAAGGACATTTGAATATATTTCCTTGTACTGAATTTTTGTACTTCACATTTTGCTGGTAAAACAGCAACATGGAACATTGGTTAATAAGTATTGTGTAATTCTCCAATGGATTTAGTAAATCACTCTTCTACTACGGTCTTTCAGCAGACACAAATAGAAAAAACAAGGGAAACTACATGTAACATTTGTAATAAAATCATCCAAATTACTACCATTTAAAATGTTTATATAGTACTAATACAGTGTTTGATCATGAGAGATAAGGAAAAAACAAGTTGGAACAAAATGTTAAAAACCTCAAGAGATTATAAAAATGATCCTTTGTATACAAAAGTCTAACCACATCATATAAAAGTGATTGTGGTGGTAAAAATAAATGCATGACAGCTTATTTTTCCATATGTATGTTATTTGCCACTAAGCACTCTATCAACATCATGTGGTAATATCAAACTGCTGCAGGATTGGGACTTAACTGCTATATGTTTACATATACATTTACAGAACAAAAAGTAATCCCTGTCTCACCCAAAACCTTGCTGCTGGACCAGTCCTGGAGGCTTCTGACATAGGGTCAGGATTTTCCTGTTGGAGGAGAGGTTCCTATCACCAAGGTATTTTCCACTCGTAATTATATACATTGTATCTGAATTTGCTAAACAACAGGGCTTCATTTACTGTTTATTAAAGAAAAATAAAATTGTATTTTAAAAAAAAATTTTGTACAGCTTTCTACTTCTGTCTTGTGTCTTCTACTTGGGAACCTCACTGTCTTAAAGCATCACCTCAGGGCCCAGGTTAATAGGAACCATTTCCAATGACACACCAAAAGCTAAATTTACAAACACCCAGCTACTCTGTCACATAAAAGAGACCTTCAAGATTTGTTCAGCATGGCAATTATCCACAACAGCCTCTGAAACGTGTAGAGGCAGTTGATTTCAATATGAACCTGGCTTATTGTCTCAAAAAATATCTACCAGATGTATTAGTTCATGCATTAAAAATATTTCTCATTCTCTACCTCCCCTTTTTTCCTGCCACCTGAATTACAGACCCTTTGGACAGGATTTTGAAACTTTAGTCAGGCTATCTCCTTATGCACCTTGACCAGTATATGGGTTTTGAAGGCCAAAGTATCTTGCATGGAAAGTTGATAGAACTGGGAGAAGCATGTGCACTGCACTTTTCTCTGCTAGGTTCAAAATAACCTGTTGTTTGTACTCTTCAAAACCTAATGGCATAAGCAGCACTTGATTTTATTTACTTTTAATGGAAGACATGACACCAACTGACTCATGTATTTATAAAAAAGCACACACTCCCTTTTGATTTTACAGCACTCATTTGCAGGGATATGCTAAAGGAAATTCATTTTTTATATCAGATATACAAAACCAGTATCTTTGGTTTGTTATCACCAAGAACTGTAGAAACATGACTCTTTCCCACTATAAAAATGTATCTACTTTGCCAATGTTAAATAATTTCTGTCTTGGTTCTCTGAAAATGTGATTACAAAAATAGTTCCTACTTCAGCAACAAATCCACTCTTGAAGTGTGATCAGAGTCACATTTTAGTGATAAAAGCAAATTTTCTTCCTGTCAGACTCTACAGCTGTAACAGGTAAGAGCCCATGCTCCAGAATCCAAGGACAGAAGTCAGATATATTCTTCAATGAAATAGTAAAGAGTGGTGCCTATAGGGTGCCAAGATCCCTGTATTTCCAGTCCATGGCAGTGGCAGTGCAGGGGCTCAGTGCTGCAGTGTGTCACTCAGAGACTTTATATCTTTGACTGTCATTTGTTCTCAAGCAGAGATATATGCAGTTGAGACTTTGTTAATGAGGTATGAAGGCTACTTCTGCACACAGTCTCAGGATCAAAGTATTCTTGTTTACCTCTGATTTCATGTGCTATTTTTCTGGGTGCCAGTCATGGCTGTTAATCAAACACAGCTGCTCCTGTCTGTGCAAAGAGGGGAACTAGGGCTCCAGGGCTAAACGTGCATGCATTTTAGTAGCTTCTAAAAAAAGTAGGTAAGACCTTCCCTCAATAAGATAACAATTACAGTACAGGACTGCAGGTCCTTCCTAAAACAATCTATAGCAGCAAGGGAGAAAGAAGCCCTCTCTAGCAAGAGGGAACTCTGGAGGGAGAGTGGCCATAGGAGATCTTCATTTAATGCTTCTTAGCCTCCAGAATTCCCTTAATTACAAACTGAAGAAGGATGAAAGAAGTTACAGAGCTATGGCAAATCTCCCTGCCCCTAGACACTAATCCCCTTATTCTCCTGTCAGTTGGTTAGTCAGGTGAGACAAAATATTTGCCAGTACTTGTAAAATCTGAGTCCACCTATACTTAGCAGAACTCTCAGTGGTTTTGATGGGTCCTGGGTTAAGTTTTGACCACAAATCTCAGTATCTGGTGTTAGGATGAACCAACCATACAACTTGGAAAGCACAATACTCAGGACAGCTCTTGACTTGCTTTTGAGTCACCATGAGATGGCCACCAATACACTTACTCAAATAAAAATGGAGCCTCAGTTTCTGTGCAAAGTCACAAAAATTAATGTTTTGCATAGGCACTCATGGCTTTTCCTTCCGTGCATGTGCAGGCCAGCCCAGCCCTGCTGGAAGTACTGCCTGGCAGGGACTGCCATGAAACATCCTTTACATCCAACATAAAGGAAAGAGCACAGGGGTCTGGATGAGCATACATCTTCCTTTCAGAATAATCTCTTCTGTTGGTAACAGAAATGAGGCATCACCCTGAGGAGGAGAAAAGACAACTCAGTTTCGTTGCCTCTACAGAGCTGGCGCCAGTTACTGGTTAAACCACTAAACCATAAACACAGACACAGAACCATAAACAGAAATATCTGCCAGAAATACTACACTGGAGTTTCATTTTGGTAACTGTCATTTGGCTGTGCCAATTAAGTAGATTAAAATTACTTCTCATAGTCATTTCCCATTGTATTCAATGCCATCATCTCTCACTCAGGATGAGGGAAGTAATAACCATATGGATGGCACAGAGAATTTTCCTATAAGGCACAAAGGAATTATACATGAATAAGATAGAGAAGGCACAAGGGAAAGGAAAGAGGAAAGTGATTTAGCAGAACATTTCAAATATTTTAATAAATCATAAATTTACACTGAAATGTCACTTCAGTGAGTTTCCCTTACAATGATACACTGAATGTCAACGTATTCTTTGTCTGCCATATATGTGGAATGTGCTGCTATGTTTGCACAGCATTTCTAAGGAAAAATACTGATTGGAGCATAAATAATTTCAATTTTTACTACTACCAGTCTTTTCACATAGTCTCTTTTAGATCACCATATTTTAGGAAGAAAAATGAAATGGTACAAATGTACAGTATAAGCAGAGATCTCATTCCTTAAGAGTCCTTAAAAATATGAAATCTAGAAAAACCCAGGTTCCTATTACTTTGAAAATGGAACAACTTTACGCTCTAATGATTTTTTAGTGCAGCAGATCTTGGAGAGGAGATGTAAGTTGATGCCATGCAGAGATGCAAGAAAATATTTTTTGAAGTGGAAGAATCAGATAAATCATGAATCACCAGTGTCACTGCTAAATCTGTGCATGTTCTCAGTGCTATTTTTAGATCACTGACCACCATCCTACCATCCTTGCCCAAGGATTTTAAGCACTGTTTTCAAAGACTCATAAGCAAATGAGACAATCAAACATGAGAAATCAGCATAATCATCACAGTACTTTCTTACTTTCTATTCTGCTCTGAACTGCAATTTTCCATGTAGACCACTATTGCATCCCAAAATTTAGAGTTTTAAGCCAGAAACTATTTGCAGATTCAGTTACAAAACAAGTGATTGATGAATGGATGTAAAAATCAATAGGAATGGATATAAGTCATCAGGTACATGCTGACTATCAAAGATACTATAAAACTACATCTAGTTTTTCTTCCACAGAAAATATTCAACCATGCCAAAAGCAGATATTGTAATTAGTACATTTGCTGTTGTTTTACAGATAGCTCTCTTTGGAAGATAGATTGTAAATGGTGTATCCTTATGCATATTCCTGCTACATTTCAAGATTGTATTCCTATACATCTAGCTCTTAACAGTGTTAAACTCAACAAGATTCAAGAAGATGCATGCTAAGAAGAGCAAATACTTAAAAAAACCTCCTTTTTAAAAATGTGCTGCCATTGCACTGCTGTAAGCATTGTGAATTGGAGTCATTTGGACACAGCAGCATTTTCTTAAATATTCTGAAATAGCCCAAGACAGAATAAGAACCTAAGAAAACTGTTTACAGTAGAGAGCAAAACTAGCACTGTCTTTCCCCCTTCATCCTCCCAATTTCTACTTTCTCACCCCAACACATCAGCTCTTTCATAACCACAGAATCAGGGAGATGTAGGCTAGAAGGGACCTCTGGAGGTCATTTGGTCCATTGCACCAAGTATCATCCACTTCTAAGTCTGATCCGGCTTCAAAACTAGATTAAATTTCTGAGGGTCATGGCCGGTCCAGTGCTGAATATCTCTAAGGACAAAGATTCCACAACCTTTCTGGGCAGCCTGATTGAATGATTTTCCAACCTAACTTTTTTCCTAGGGTTTATCTGGAATTTTCCTTGCTGAAAGTTGCACCTTCTTTAAGTCCACACCCTCTTTCAGTTCTTGTCAGCAGTGATGGAGGCAAAATCTGGGTACAACATGACCACTTCTGTTGCTTTAGACAACCATTGTGTTGCAGTAGTCCTTGCTAATTGCATTCAAACTTTCTTCCAAAATCCATTTTTCAAATACACATGCTTTAGGGCTTTAAGTCACCTGAGGCTTTGCTGACATGGGCTTCATGATGGCATGTTGGGATCTTTGATCAGCCTACTGCAAGACACATATCTGGTTCGCAGAGAAACAAGTTCTCATTGCTAATACTGAGATCTACATCATTTAGCTTGATTTTTTAGCAGAGGGAAGATTAAGATATCCTAGTCAGTATGAAGTCCCTGGAAAGAAGTCCCTGGAAAGAAGTTCTTGAAAGAAGTTAAAATTTCTCTCAGAGAAAAAGGAGAAAAAGCACTGTTTGAGAGATGCCAAATTATCTTCTGCATAAAGCTTATATAGCCCAAGGGAGAATATGGGATGGCAGAAAAAGGGGATGACTGTTTTTAAAAGAAAACATTGCTGAAGCAGTATTTCATATAACTGAGATTATAGCGATAATTGGGTAAGTGTAGGTCTCCTCAGATGTTACTGTGGCAAAGAAGCACTGAGATAACCGAAAGAGTTAAGGAAAACTCGTAGAGATGTAATGTGCTACTTTACTGATGTTTGTCACTTGGTTTACACAGCAATATGATTGACAGCTGAATGAGAGTTGTCCTTCACATTCTTTTTTTCCACTGAATGTTTGGTTGGGTGTATCTGTAAGGAGGAAAAAAATGGATTCTAGGTATTGACAGCTTGACATAACAGTTTAGATTAGCCATTGCACCTTGTAAAATAATTAGCCCGGAAGTAAAGAATCAAGCTCAGGAATGTGCTAAATGGAACAATCATCCAGCAAAGTGAGCAGAAAAAGAATTTTGCAGTTACAGTGAAAGAATCATTGAAACATCCATCTGTCCAGTACATAAGTCCAGTAAAGGAGGCAAATGAAATACTATTTTTTTACATGTTCTGCTGTGTGAATTAAAACAGGTGAGCTTATAGGATGTACTACTGTATTAGTTCCAGTGCCTGCTTTATGGGGCACCATGCCTTTTGAGAGCTACTAAAGCAATAAAAATCATACCAGATCTCAACAGCATAAGACAATTTCTGTGGAACAGGAGACGTACAAAAAAAGAAAACTGCGGTGTGGCCTAACAGAACTGAAAATTGTGGAAAGGACTAGTAAAACTGATGGAAATAAAGTTTTAATACTAGCAAGACGTTTACAAGCATGGAGAGATAGCTCCAGGAAGCCTTCGTGTTGTTTGACTAATGAACTCAGACAGCTATTCCACTCAAACACCAGCAGTCATACAGAATAAATTACCAAATAACCCAAACAAACATAAAATGAATTCAGTGACTGCAAGTGACAGTTTGTTTACTTTGGTGAGAAGGCAGAAAACACACCTAATAAAAAAGTAATCTGCACATGCAGACCTCTGACTGTAGCCAACACATCCCGGGTCAGCACTGAAAGTGCTCAATTTTGTTGTTATGAAATAGTCAGTGTTGGGATCCTCCCCCTCGCCATGGAGCCCTGGGAGAGGGGCCCCGGGGGGGAGACACGGGGTTTCCCTGGCCCCTGGTCAGCTTCGTTCCCCATTGGTTGTTTTGTGTTCCCCTGCGTGGGCAAGGACCCTCGGGTCCCGTGATTGCAGCAGTTCCTCAGCAGAGCTCTGGCCATGAGGCCGGAGAAATAAATATCTCTCTGAAACATCTATCAAGAATCAGTCCATATATATCTCTTTTCCACGGGCCTCGTTGTTTGATATGCGTGTTGCAGTATCCGCACTGTAACAAGTCAGCAAGCTGATTAGTGGGAGACAAAGCTGGCATTTAAAAAAAGAACGGTTTATTGATTTCTGATCAGACACTCATCCGTGTTACCTCAAGCACACTCAGCAAGCAGTTTTATGCTAGGGACTCCCTAATCTAAGGCTCTGTTCTGCTGATGGGAAGGTCCTGCCCCGTCAGGATCACGCAGGACTGCCGTCCCCTCCGCTCTGTGCTGTGGGTCAAAGTGCAGCACATCAGGGACAGCTGCCAGGTTTTCCCTAATTGCTCTCCCCTGACCTGTACCAACGCAATGCCTGTGTTAAGGTGGATGTAAACCAGTGTATCCAAGCGAGCTCCTGCTGCGCGGTACAGCTCCACCTACTGATGCGAGTATTCCCCCAGTCACAGGACGGCTCTGCTGCCTGGGTTTAAGCAAACATTTCTGGTTCAGTAAAGTGCCGGTATCACTAGAAGGCATTCAAGGACAAGAGCAAAAGGAGCAGGGGCGTGCAGGGACACGACGCTAAGACACCTGAAAAATTGTAAATCAGGTTTACACAAATGCCAAAAGAGGGCGCTCAGAACTTCTTGAGAAGCAGCATGACACAAAATTCTGAGTAGCCCTAACCAAACATCAAAATCCATCTCTTGAATCCACTCTCTCCAAGTCACACCAGGGATGAATATGACCCCTAGTGGAATGGGACTATAATCAAATTACATTAAGGGAAAGGGCTTTAATTAATGCCACTTAACTATAGTTGTATTATTTTCATTGTACTGCTGTATTTTTGTTATGTATTACTTATTCTTCTTTAAGTGTTATTGGTAATATTCCCCAAGCTGTGTAAGATTTTATTAGCACTTTGTCTTATTTGAAGGTTTTATTCATGCACCTGCTCAAGAGATTTTATAATTTTATTATAATATTAGTAGTTACTAATATATTCCTGGATGAACACTGGAATAAGACATTACAACAATATAACTAAAGAAGAAGGAACCTAATTTCTTTTTGTACTTGAGAGGTTACTCAGTTTCAGCAAGTATGAAGAATATTGTAGCTCAGGACCTCCTCTGGAAACAGAAAAATTTTTCAGTCCTCAGCTAAATCCCACGTTTCAGATTAACCTCAAGAGAGGAGGAACAACTTTTAATGAATTTGATGATGATGCTAAGGCCCACCAGTATTCCCCAGGGAAAGATTCAGCTTCCCTGGGGAGCCACCTCAAAGTTTTCCTGTTAACCAAGGAAAAACTATTTGCACCATCCTCTAACCTCCACTCTTAGAATAAGGCTCATGTGCGGTGTCTACTGTGGGGAACTGCTATTTTGGCACCATACATTCAAGCTGGCAGACGTTAGCTCACAATGAAAACACCTGTATCTTCAAAGCTTCTGTGCTGAAACACGCATCAGAGGAGAGTGGACTACTGCTTTTAGCAGCAACCCACACAAACCAGTCAGGTAGATGAACAAACCAACGAAGACAGTTGGCAAATGAAAGTTTACAGTCAGCCTGTTTTTCCTCAGGTGCAACAACACTGACACCTATTTGTGGACACGGGGTGGAAACGAAGATGTGTGCCTTGTCTTTGGCAATACCAGTTCTTCCAAAAACTTCTAAAGGTACGGCCAGATCCTATGCTGATAAACCCCAGAGGCAGTGGGAACACTCCTTCTCTTACAGATACTTGGAGAACACCCACAGAGTGGAGAGTTGTTTACTCCCACAATGCAGTGTAAGTGCTCAAGCCCAGACTGCCAAAGCCTCAAATTCTGTTTTCCATCTTGTTTAGGATTTTCATCTGTTCTTTGAGAAACAATTATACCAGTTTTGCCTAAAAGATTTTCTCCTTCTTTCTCCTATGGAGATATTTTACCTTCGTACAGGAAATTAACTGCCCACTTTGTACAGTTTATTCTTCAACTCGTCTTTCCCGTTTATGCACTCTGGGTGGCATTTAGATCCCTACAAAAGTCTCTGCTTGACACTGCCAAGCAGATGAACCTCCTGGAAGCCCTTCCTATGGTCCCTCTCAGCAGATTTGGAGCTCCATTTGGAGCTTTCTCCATTTAATACCTTTATTGCCTCCCCTATGGCTTCTAGGTCACACTTTTTGCTCCTGATTTTGAAACACATTTCCACATTGGGCACATTTTACTTGGGGAATTCAGATAGCTCCCAGATAGAACTGGATTTCACACATCAAAACTTTTCAAGACACACATTTTAAAGGAAGACAAATTTTATTTTCTTTGTGTAATGTTTCCCTGTAATTATTGTTAGCAGCAAAGAACAGTTACATTAATGCAATCAAGCTGAATAAGTAGGTTGTTATAAGTTTATCTGGGAGAAAAAAAAGGACGTGAGTCTATCTTTCAGTAATGGATGTTTGTTTTTTAAATGTCACTGTGATTTTCAAGCCTTTATTCTCTGTGTGAGTCTTTTTGAGTACAGTAAGAGTTGCCTGCTCCCTTAGGAATGGGAGCTGGGGGCAGTGAGGGGAACCCACAGGGTCTGTCAGGGCAGGATCTGGCACAGCTGTGGGGGGCTAGAGACCAGCCTAGCTGGGGTGTTGCTGGGGCAGGGGCTGTCCTTTCCATGGAACAGCCCATCTTTCTCAGTCATCCACTGCTCCTGTGCAGTCTGACAGTGGAGACAAACCAGTTTATGGATACAGACAGGCAGACAGAGGAGACAGACTGCCCTCAGCCCCCCACAGCCAGGTCTCCTGTGCCAGCTCACGTTGTGTAACAGTGGTTGTGGGCAGTCTGTAGAGACAGAAAAGAAAGAGAGAAAGACAAACCTCTCTTTCCGCATGGGGAAATGAAGTATGGAGAATACTCACACTAAACCCAAAGATGGGAACAGACTCAGCTTGACAAATGAAATGTCATCAGTGCTTCAGATGAAGACATTCACCAACAGAGGCATGTTTTTGTCAGCTGGTTATCCACCAGACTTTGGGGAAAGCAAGGGCAACTGAAAGATAAATATAGAAACCAGTGGGTGTTCCATGGCTTTGAAGTGCTGGCAATATGCAGACATCTGACTGCAGGACCAACCATACCACTGGCCAGCTTAAAAATGGAATTGTGGCGCCTCTCATTTTGCAACTTTAAAACATGCAACCAGCTTACTGGTGCTGTTTTGGACAACGCTATATTCCTACAGAGCCACAATGGAAAATCATGGATATCCTGACCTGCTCCACTACTCAGCCACTCCGGAGAGGGATTGCTGCAGCCAGCATGTGCTGGATCAGGATGAGAGAAGCACAATGAACTGAAAAAGCTCACAGCTGCATAGCTGCAGCAGGAGACAGTGTGCCATTAACTAACCAGTGAATACACTACATTGCCCAATGTCTAAATTTACCCTTCCTCAGACAGGTGAGTACCTGAATCAAGTCAAGATCTTAGTGAAGGCATTAAATACTGGAAATAACACACCAATGGTATTTATAACACATGGGGACGTGACCTCATTATTTTAAGAAGTCTGCGGCTTTTCTGCTAAAAACTTTGTGGCTGCTACGTTTTCTAATTCCCACACTGCATCTGAGTCTCAAAAACTCATGAAATTAATTGGAGGAGTTCACGGCATCAAAAAACATGTTTTACGTGTCTAGACAAATCTGACTATCATCATGCCCTTCAGAAATATGCTATATTTTCCCAGAATATCAGATTTTACATAGCATTACCATTAAATGTGGTCTAACTTCAGCTGACAAATCAGAGAATAATGATTAGGATGGTAATTTACTTCAGTTTTAAGAGATTAATTATGTTAATGTCAAGTAAGATAAGATATTTGACAATGGCATCTGACAGCTCTGAATAAAAACTCCCTTCATTTTCTGTTAAATGTATTTTTTAAACATATTTTCAGTACCATAAGTAAGTAAGGTAAAATAAAAATCAAAGTTTTCATTGCATTCATTTTGTCATTGACTAGTGTGAAAAAGGCAGACCTCACTAAATAAAACCAGATAGAAGCTCAGGTTATCACTCGCTGTTTCCCTGTTTTGTATCTAAAACCAGCATGCACAAAGCCATGCCAGGAGCATCATAATCCCTAATTCTCAGTTTCATGTAAAAAATTAAGGTACAGAGGGCTTAAATATTATGCTACTGGTTACACAAATGAGACCAGAATGTCCATGGCCTATGGGCAATGAGCTCCTGCCCCAGGTAACCGGGAATGCAGGGAGGACAATGTAAACCAACAGCTGGAATATGAACACTTTACCCATGCAACCTCTTAGGTACAAGGCAATGAGCTCTGCAATCAGCAATTCTCCCAAGTTCTGCAATATTACACTCACCTGTGTTGGTCAGTACCATTCAGAGGATAGTTTGTTGGCTGCATGAACATGAAAAGAATTATGTTTCACATAAAAAGAGTTGTGCTGTTGTGCATGCCCTAAGCTTTGCCCTGTCTTAGTTTTAATTAATACTACTCGATGCTTTGCAAGGACAGAAGTAAGGCTGCTCTTCTTTTGAATCCCTTCTTTTTGTAAATCTTTCCTGTCCCAGTTAAGCTAATCAACATTCTTACAATGTTTTTTCATATGAAACTGTCACTATTCTTTAAAAGTGCTGCTATCTACCAATTACCATTTTCTACCGCTTATAACACTTCTTCCTTTTTCATTAGCATTTCAAAATATTCTCACGTTCTACAATACCTCATTAAATTGGAACGCTGATTATTTCTATTGTGCTAGCAAGTGTGTCACTGTCACTATAATGTTCCTTTTTTCTATTTTAACTATCCAAATGAAGCAAAAATCAGTTTCATTTCATTCTCTCCAGACGAATCCCAACTGCTTTTATTTAAGCATCTGTATTTGTATTATACAATCCCTATTTATATTTCCAATGTTACACTATTGCACTGTAATGAAACATCTTTTCATGGCATGTCCTGTCAGGATATAAGCATGCATACTAAGGCAAAATTATGAACAAGATTTTGGCAATTTCCACCTCATTTTGAAGCTCTTCTTAGCACTGCAGTGGCAAACAGTCCCTGTGTAGGTGGGGTTCCCTACTTACAGTTAGGTAGAGGCACCTCTGTTCATGTAATACTCAGTTGCTTTATCCCTGGCATGTAAAGTTGATGCATTATTGCTTTGGGATTGCTGGAAATGTTCACTGTGAAGCAAGATACGTCCTAGCACATGCTGGAAAATCACAAAATGGGAAGAGCAGTCCCGTTCTTAAGCATTGCTGATGTAAATATGGGCCAAGAGAGAAGAGATAGCAAACAGATGAAGCGTGAAGGTAATCACAGAATTATTCAGGCCAGTGAAAACAAGGAATGATTACAGAAAGCAAACTGGATTTTTTCTGTAGGTATCGCATCAAGAGGTAGTTTGACAAAGAGTGACAAAAAGCGAATGAGATGGTTTTGCAGGTATTTATAAGGTATGTGAGATGGAACTTCATGAGGAAAAATGTTAAGGTGTTTACAGAGATGGATTTTCAAAAGCACCTCAGAAATTTCAGAACATGCACCCTATTGGCTTTTAGTAAGGCTGATACCGCAAAGCACTTTGAAACTGCAAGTGTAATTGCTTTTCCTCCTGATCCACTTTTAAAATACAGATAAATTACTGTCTAAACAAAAATAAATTGCTTTACTAAATAAGGTCGAGCATAATTCTCTGAGAGTCCCAGGTGCTGTAAAATCATTATTTGGCCTCTGAATGATTTAGACTGTCTACAGTGATGTCTGTTTCACAAGCAACTTGCGGGCTACAATTAGTCTTTTGCAAGGGTTCTAGGAGAGAGTAGGGAAGACAAACTTTAAGTGACCAAGCACTAAAAGCCTTCAAAAAGCATTGGTATTTGTGGAGTATTGGTACAAAGCAACATGGCAAACTGTAGACAATCCAGGAGACTCCAGGAATAACTTCTTAAACCAGGTAATAGCCAGCCCCACCAAAGGGAACACGACACTAGATTTGATGGTCACCGAAATAAGAGAGATAATTAGGGATGTCAAGACTGGACATAGCCTAGGTTGCAGCAATCATGCATTGGTGGAGTTTGCAGTCTTGAGGAATATAGGTCAAGTAAGGAGTAAAGTCAGGCTTCTGGACTTCAGGAAGGCAGACTTCCAGCTCTTCAGAAAGATTGTCAGAGGGATCCCTTGGGAGACTGCCCTCGGGGACAAGAGAGCAGAACAGAACTGGCAAATCTTTAAAGAAGTCTTCTATAAGACTTTGCTCTTCTATAAGAAGAGCAAAAGAGCTAGAGATTCCCCGGAGCAAGAAATCATGCAAGGAAGGCAAGAGACCAGAATGGCTGAGTAGGGACCTGCTGGTCAAATAAAGGGAAAGAAATAAATGCAGAGGCAGTAGAAACTGGACAGGTAACCTGGGAAGAGTGTAAAGACCTGGGAAGAGCACAGAAAAGAAGTACTATTGTGTAGGGAGGCTGTGAGGAAGACCAACGCAAAATTGGAACTGAACCTGGCAAAGGACATAAAGAATAACAGGAAAGGCTTCTACAGGCACGTTAATAGGAAAAGGAAGGTCAAAGAAGGTGCAATCCCCCTGATAAACAACACTGGTGAACAGGTAACAACTCACAAGGGGAAGACTGAAGTAATCAACTTTTTTGCCTCAGTCTTCAATGGCAACCTCTCTTCCCACACCTCTCGAGTGACTGGATGGAAGGATGGAGACTGAGAAAACAAAGCCCCTCCCACTGTAAATAAAGATCAGGTTCATGACCACCTGAGGAACCTGAATTCACTTAAGTCTATGGGACCTGATAAGAGGCATCCCAGAGTCCTGGAGGAATTGGTGGAAGTAGTTACCAAGCCACTCTCCATGATATTTGAAAGTCATGGCAGTCATGGGTGACTGCAAAAAGGGAAATACTGCACCCATCTTTAAATAGGGAAGAAAGGATGGCCCTGGGAACTACCGACCTGCCACCCTCTCCTCTGTGCCTGGAGAGATCATGGAACAGACCCTCCCAGAAGCTCTGCTAAGACACATGGAGGACAGAGAGGTGATTCAGGACAGCCAGCACGGCTTCACCAAGGGTAAGTCGTGCCTGACCAACCCAGAGACCTTCTGTGATGGGGTGACTCTATCAGTGGACAAGGGAAGGCTTACACATGTCATTTATCTGAACTGCTGTAAAGCCTTTGACATGGTCCCCCACAACATCCTTTTCTCCAAATTGGAGAGAGATGGGTTCAGTGGGTGGACTGTTAGGTGGATTAGGAATTGGTTGGATGGTCGCATGCAGAGGGTCAAGGGCTCAGAGTCCCAGAGGACATCAGTGACAAGAGCTGTCCCTCAGGGGTCTGTACTGGGACCAGTGTTATTTAGTATCTTCATTAGTGACACTGACAGAGGGATCGAGGGCACCCTCATGACTCTGCAAGCTGAGTCGTGCTGTTGACACTCCTGAAGAACGGGATGCATCCAGAGGGACCTGGACAAGCTCAAGAAGTGGCCCATAGGGATCTCAAGAGGTGTAACAAGACCAAACGCTGGGTTTTACACATGGGTTGGGGCAACTCCCAGTATCAAGCCAGTCTGGGGGATGAACAGATGGAGAGCAGCCCTGCTGCTGGGTGAGAGGTTGGACATGATCCAGCAATGTGCACTTGCAGCTCAGAAAGGACTGGAAGGTGACTGGCCTAAAGGGAAAAAACCAGTAGCAAGTACTTTTGAGCCCTCCCCAGGGGATCAACTTAAGCCATATCTTTGTTGAAAAGCTAGAATGGTAATTCTTTTTATCAGAAAGAACATTTGTATATATGTTAGATGTCTGATATACATTAAGCTAAATGAACATTAACAAACCAAGAGCAATTTATAGACACTTAAATAAAAATTAATTTTCCTCTCTGTTATCCACATTTTCCTACAGTAGTTTATGACACTATAAACCTTCTGTGATCCTCTCATTGTTTTAAATCTTTCTAGGAAAATTAAGGTACTCAAACACATGTAACAACTAAATGGAAAAAAGGTGTCCACCTTCTTTTTATTTAGGTAAGTTCTATATCAAGCTGTCAGTATACACTGGCTTATTTTAAAAAAGATGGGGCTGGATCTGCCTCATTTTTTAAAAAGTTTTGGCCAAGAGTAATGAGTTTTCATTTTTTCGTATTGTAGATAATATGTAGTAGAGAATTTTGTCTTCAATAAGAAAAATAGTTGTTTTCTTATAAGTATTTATGCTTTGCATGAAATTTACTTTAAATAGGTTCTCTCCCAGAAGAATGATATCATTGAAATCAGGACAGAAAAGTCCATAGTACACCCTGACACATGATTCAACATAAATAAGCCCTATAAGCTTATTATATTTGTATAATCATATGTTATTTATAACATTGAACATTTGCTTCTACGCTGCACTTCTCAAAGCATTTTCTTTCCAACGAATTTTAGTGCATACAGCGCATCAGAAAAAGACTATACTTCCCTCTGATTAAAAGAAATCTGTTACTGAAACTGGAACTGAGTGAGACTGTGCCCAGCTGTTCAGAGAACCAATTATTTTACACATTAACCTAAGCTCTCTTCAGCAGCAACTGTAAGAGAAGAACATGTCAGGTCCTGGTTTCAGATGAAGACAAAATACCATCACTATTGAATTATCACAAGCTCCATCTGTGCTGAAATTTAAAATGGAATAAAAAAAAAGTGTTTACAAAATTTCACATTTCAAAGTATATTTTTGACCCTGTGCTGCTTTTCTATACCCCATAATAGTTATTTTCATGGATCTTAAGTAAGCTGGAGGTACAGAAAATTTTCTTAGTGATCCAAATTTTTACAAAGAATTCAGCTATTCAAACCAAAAGATGGTTACAATTCCTTTTGTTGTTATGCATTTCAGTTAGTGCATCCAATACCACACACAAGGTATCAAAATATGGATAGATTTGAATCTGAAATTTGAAGATTATCGCAGATTTCAAACCAAAATATTCTGAATTAAGATACATGGCTTTGATGTTAAGAAGTCTTCAGGGGATTTGAATATTGAAGTTGAATTTTAAAAGCAAAAAATTCCACTATCTGCTAGACAAATGAAATTGCAGCTGTGCAAACTCTTTAAAAAGTTCACTAAACTGCATTGACATTTCTGGCAGAAGATAGAAACTAATTGTACATTCTGATTACCAGTGTGACTATCCTGTGTCTTAGGGCTAAATTACTCCTTGTGGTCTGCTCAGTTAAGGGTGAAATCTTTGAGGATGCCTGTACAAGACCAACATAATGCACTTCTTATGCTGCCCTGATCTTGGAGGATATATGCTAGTGGGTCTGCATCTGACTTCTGTTTCATTAAACATGCTTGCACATTTGCCCAAATTACTCTTTCTTTCCCTCGTTATTGTCCAGAGCTGCTGTGTTCCTCACTCCACAGCACTTCACTTGCTAGGTGAATTTATTCAGTGTATGATCTCTCTAGTGTTTTGGGATTCCTCAAGCTGGAATTCAGACTCTTTTTCTTAGAGTTACAAGGGAAGGAGGCATATGTTGTCATGTCCCTGTGTCTGACCTCCTCTTCCTCATCATAAGCATTAGGATAAAAGGGCTGATTTCACTTGGATTTGACAAGAGGTACAGATTTCAGAGGTGTAATGCTTTGACCCTGACGGTGGGCTCTGAAACCCAATGAATTACCTCATGAAACAGACTTTTCTCTGGACAATGAAGGACCTACCTACCTCCCATCAAAGGATACTGCAGAGATACTTGAACTGGTGGCAGCTGAATTCCAGTGCCAGAACTAGCAGCAGTTTAGCTGTGCCTCCATGAGTTGCTTTGCTTACTATTGCGTCACTTATTACTTCAGGCAGGGTGCAGACACACCTGCTCAGGCTGGAACTATGCTGGGTGTCTCCATCACTCATTGTAGGTTAGACGCAGTCACAAGGATGACTGAGGATAAAAGGGATCTCTGTCTGACATATTTAACACAGAGTGTTTACTGAATATCAGAATATCATGAGAATAACCAAGCAGCATACTTTTTAAAAGAGACAAAAAAAAAAAAAAAAAAAAGCCAAGAGATATTTGTGTCTGATGTACAATTGACAAACCCAAACCCATTGATGGCTTAAGCAGAAAAAGGAAAATCATGGCTATTACCTGGAACAAAATTCTCAGAACCTGGGAAAACCAATGTTTAATCTTTGGCAGAATAATCAGAAGAAATTAAGTCGATGAAGTTGTACAGTCCATGAGATGGATGAAGCCTGACCACTGGTAATAACAGCACTACGGAAGTAAGAGAAAATATAGACTCTATGTATGCTACTAAAAACCCAACAAACAAACAAACATACAAAAAAATGCCCCCTCTCCCCCCCAAAAAAAAGAAAAAAAAAAAGAGAAGCACCAACCAAGATGCAAGGCACAGTAAATTACTCCACATTGGAGGAGTCTGCACACACCAGTAGAACAGCAAAGGCCCAGGCAATGATGATCAGCTGAGCCTTACAAGAGTCCCACTGAAAATAATGAGATTTCTTTTGTGCCACATTATCAGGCATATACTGAAACATTTTGTTTAGTTAGCTCAGGGCAAAGGGTTCCATACATACCAAAATGCTGGATTAGTGAGAGAAGTGCTATAAATGTAAGGTAACAACTAGCAAAGGTACACAGAGATCCTCACAGGATGCCTAGATATTGTAATACTAGCAAATCAATGGACTCCAATAAGGTGAATCTTTTAAAATACACACCAATCAAGCCATGGGCAAGTCTCTCAGGAATAAACTTTTTGTTCTGTGAAACTTTACTTTCTACTTTTTTTTTTCTGGTTTCCCCATGTATTTTTAGAGTTGTTTTTAATGATAATGGTGCATTTGGTCCTCAGTTATGCCACCAAATGCCATCCATAAAATATATATCAGAAGATATGATAACATCTTTGATATTTGGTCTTGGAAAAATTACATCCTTTTATGGTATCCTTTACAATATACACAGATAATATATAAAGAAGGAGACAGCAGAAATCTGTAAGTTTGAAAGGTGATTTGCACTCCTCATACAAAGAAACAGCAATAAAAAAAAGAGATTTATGATACTATTTACTCCTTCATTAAGCAGCAGACATTGTGTGTGTTAGCCAACAGCTACATGGATTTCAGTATTGGTTCTGCCAAGTGTCTCATTAAAAACTGATAAAAGAAACAGCAGTCTAACTTAAGCTAAACCTGCTACTTTTCCAAGTGAAGTATGCTGTCACATTTTTACAAATTAGAATATGTATCTATTTGGATGCCTGTGCAACTACTGAACACTTCACGAAAATGTTAGAACTATCACATCATGAAAAACCTGTTAAGTCAGTTGTGCATGCTATGCAATGAAGTACAATGCTTGATATTTTCTTCACCTACTGAGTCTCTTCTTTCTTGCAAAAGGTGTGATATTTGACACATCTTTTGTGGAGGATTCAATCAAGTGTGCATTGTTCTCTGCCATAGCCTCACAGCTGACTTCCACAGTCCATATTCTGTCTAATTTCTGAGTCACAGATGACCTTGCAGGCAATCAACTTTTATTACTTTCTGTCAGATAGCTGGGTTGATGCATAACTCTATTTCTATAAACAGGCTATTTCCTCAGCAGGTATCTGAATTTTATCAAATGTATCATTTATCAAATGAAGCTCTTCATAGAGGCTTGCTTTTCTGGGTTTAAGAGCAGTTTGTACTTGAAAGAGATGATCACCATTACAAATTTTCCCCTGAAAATAGTATGTATCATTGCACATAAATTCCTACATAATGCCACATTTTCATATGAACACACTCAAGTTGCATTCGTATTGCAAATTTATGCATGCAAAGTAAGCATTTGCACAAGTAAAATAAATAAAAGATTGCACAAATTTGAAGGGTTTTGGGACAACTTAGTCTGATTCACTATATTTAAACATCTAGCCTCACACATCCTAAACATAAAGGAGTTTATGTCAACTTTAAAATCTGGGACGTTTACCATGAACATTTTGTGCAATGCAAGAGAAAGGAGGTAAGGAGCCACCAAAAGTTCACTTTTTACATTGACAGGGCTTGGAAAAGTTATGCACCTCTTACTGGTGAAACACAAAGCTGGCATATACATTGCCTCTGGGTTATAGATGTGAATGTCTAGGGACCTTAAACCTTCTTGGCCACTGTGGGACTTCACTGATGTAATTCTAAACCTCACAAAGTGAAGAACAAGGAGAGTCTAATGCAGAGCTGAGTTTCCAATTGTCCAAATATCAATCTAACCACCATTGTTTCACTATGGTTAGTACATCCACTTTCTTTAGTGTGTGCATTGAGATAGACATCACTGAGAGAAGCATATTTGGTAACAAGCAGTATTGTTTATTCATGTAAGGGAGATTAGAGAGAAAGATGTGTAAAGATTTGCCAGTTATCCTTTTGAGTAAAAGGAAGAAATACAAAATACACTCATCACAGTGGACTGGTGAACCCCTTACTGAGGTAGAGTACTTAGTGAAGAAGGCAGATGTATCTGGCAAAGAAGCCTGAGTCTAGACACAGTTTTTCAGCCAAAATATATCTGAGCCATGCTGAATCACAGGGATGATTCTTATTCCTGGAAATCTGCAGTGGCAGATACCGTCTACTAGTTTATCTCATGTGGATATACTTGCCTTTTAAAACATCACCTTTCTGGCCTCACAATCCACGCTATATGTGTTTAAGGCCTGAGTCTCCTTAAACTTTCTTCGTGCCTCAGCCTGATACTGTGGCAGATTATTGCCACATAAACGTTAAGGAGCTACCTACATCTCCCACCATAGCAGCCTTTAATCACAGCTGTTAATAGTCAGTTCCTTGTCTGAAGCTACGGATGCTCCTCGCTTTCAAGGCAATTACTGCACAGGTCTTGAATACCAAATGCAATCCCTCCAACATCTCTTTTACAACTGAGGAAAACTGATACAGAAATAGAAATAAAGCCACATTCAGTCAGATGTTGCTCCTTGACATGGCAAATATATTTATCTTACATATGCAAAACTGAATCATGACAGATTGTATCTGCAGGAGGCAAAACAGCTCTGTCAAATCAAAGCTTCTCTCCTCAAAAATAAATAATTGCATCATGATAACAGATTTCAGTAACACTGGGCCGCATGCAGTGCTGTCTTGATTTTTGGATAAATAAACCTATACCCTGTTGTTTATCAGTTGAATGAACCTTTGGAACATGTGACAGTGTACAACTAGAACACGATGATTCAGCATTCAGACATTTCTAATCAACACTTCAAAACTTAAACCACTTAATTAATAGTCAGCAAACATTATCTAATTGAACCTTATAGTGCTCTCAAGCACCTAGCTACCACTCTTTGATACCAACCCTGCAGTTAATTCAGCTGCTTGCAGCCAGCACTGGAGTTGATATGGAGGCCACGAGTAGTGCTCAGGAGCTCCAGACTCATGGTGCAGTTTCATGTCACAGTGACACTTCTAAGAGCAAGCTGTGACTGAAAAGAGAAGCCTGCTCCTCATCTTCCCTGGTCTCCTGTTGCCTGTCTTGCCCTACATTTAGCAGCAATCACACAGCCAAGCCATGTGATGCTCACTGTCAGAGGGCCTGAACCTACTGCAGACACAGGGGATCCTGCCTCTCAGGGAGCCCGAGCTCGCTGGACATGCCATGTGGATACCTCTGTACAGCAACAGGAAGTACAGCATGTTAGACTGGTTCACGTGGGTGGCAAAAGGAATGGGAAGATGCTACATCCAGAGCCTCACGAGCCTTTAGCATGGCACTCTTACTTATGAAATGTTCTGCTAGAAAGAATTAATCTCATGCATAAGGCTGACAGGATATCCTTAGTAAAAAGTTTCCTTTTTGCCTTCCTGTCATTAAGATTTTTGAATTATCACAGAGATGCCACCATGGTTAACCTTCTGCTGCTATTTGTGCTTTTTCACAGTAAGAGTAATTAGTATTTAACAATAATCATTACTTTTCATGAAACATGACTGGATTTTTTTACTTACTTTTTCAGAGAAAGTATTTGAAGATATATTTTATTCACTGAAGAATGAATTTATTTTTAATTTTGTCACATTTAGTAATACACTCATACGTAGGAGTTAAATTTCACTGTAAACAGAGGAACAGTCAGTGTTCTAAATTTTAGCTTGTAATTATAGATTGGTAATTGCATAATTGTAAGGTTGTAATTAGGATCACCCTCACAGTTCAGGTTAGTGTTAGCTCTGAGGTCACAGGCAATTCAGTGACTCAACCAAAGATCATAACACTTAACCACTTGTTTTTCATTGCTGGCTCTATTACTTGAAATACGATCATTAAATAAGGACTATGCATGCTTGGTCATCTGCATACAAATAAAATCACTATTTCTAAGCTTCTCTGCTAGAATTACCTTACCCTCCTTCCAACTATACACCTCGAGCTATCAATTTTAATTTTTATGGGGGCTGTAGATTTTCAGACCTTCTTGTGGCTTTCAGGAAGAATTTGCTTTATCTATGCAGTGACTGCTGTGACTGGGCTGCAGGACAGAATGGTCCCAGGCTGTCAGGAAGACTGTTCCCCTATCCCAAGCAGTGGGCAATGCCTCCCCTCCCATCCACAATGCTATGTAAACAAAGGGCAAAGCACTGAAAACCTCCTGAGATCTCTGATCTTCTGGCTCACAGGAGCCCCTGATCCTGCTAATCTGCAGCTCCTCATGCTTTCAGCATTCCCCATATCTCCATGCTCCTGCAAATCATCCATACGTCTCCAGCTTTTCAAATGACTGTTCCAGCTCTTCCACATTTGCTTCCCTATTTGTGGCAACTCCTTCTCTCATCATCCCTCTGTTTTTCCTACTCTATCACATGCCCCACGAGCCTGCCATACCACCTGCATTTCTCCCTTTCTCCTCCTTTATTCTCTTTCACATAGACATCAATATATCTGAGAACCTTGGCAGCTTCTCATACCTCCAAATTTCCTTTCTCCTTCCATTCTCCACTATTCACTGCCCAGATAAGGTCTCACTTTATCCTTTTCCATGCATGTGTCACTGGCAACTTGATTTCAGTGCTTCTTTCTTCCAGAGTTCTGTTTGGGATCCTGAGTGGACTCCTCCTCTCCTCTTCTGGCTTCAGAACTCACCATGAACCAGTGCTAGAAAAAAAATTTAAAAAAAATAAAGTTCATACTAGTAAACACAAGAAAATTAAAACTCTCCTAGTCCAGATTACTGAAGTCAAAGCATTAAGTTCCACAGGTATACAAGCCACACAACCTAACACCTCCTTCAAGGTTAATTTTTATGTATGTTTATGGAAAAGCCCTTCTGAAAAAAAAATTAGTTAATTTAGATATCATTCCAATACAGTACACTGTACAAACACAGTTTAGATAGTTAACATGTTGGTGGTAACAGCCTCTGACCTTTGTAAAGTTCTTGTAAAAAAGCCCTTGATCAACACACTTTATACTGGACTGTAATGACTCAGTAACTGCACAGTAGTTTCTAGAACCAGACTTTACATCTGTGAGGAGCAAACAGAAAGCTGAAGGACAGAGGAGCAAAGTTCAAGACATCTAAGCCATTTAACTGAGCAATTGAAATATTGGGGAGGGGCTCAATTTTCAAGCCAACTCTGAACTTCTTGGTTTTGTGTTTTGTTTTTTGACAGCCGTAGCATCTTACAGCTGTCCCTGCAGGGTTTGCAGGTCTTTTTTCTCATTCTTAAATCAACAGTATCTCTTGTCAGCCTGAGATCCAGCTCAGATTCTGCACTTGTTCCACTTCACATACTACCAGGGATTAATTAGTCTCATTTTCCATACTCCCCTGATGCTGAATTACAGGTATTGCTCAACCACATAGCATGAAGATGTTTGTTTTGAGAAACAGCAAACCAAGATGGCTTTGCCAGCACACCCAGCTTATGTCACCAGCGAGCTGGCCTAAAGGATTTTATTTGAATGAGTGGAGTTTGGTCTCCAGTTTGTTTACTGGCAATGATGGTTTTAATTCAATTTGTGACCTTTCTTGTTACCTAGTTCTCAAAGAGACAATATGGACAAGGTGGATGGAGCCCTGAGAAAGACGACATAGAGAGGGGCATCCCTGCCCATGCAAAGGGGGGACTGGAACTAGATGACCTTTAAGATCCCTCCCAAGCTAAACCATTCCCTGATTCCATGACTGTATGATAATATTATCCTCATAATTTGCAGAACTTTTTCTTTTTTTCGTTTATACTGAAAATGTATTGTGGTATGAAAATGCAAGATACATTAACAAGATTCGATTGTTGGAAACTGGAGCTAAATTGCGTCAGAAGTGAAGGATTACCAGGCTTAAATAAGGATAGGAACACCCTCACAACAAGCACGTGTGTGTTGGCATTAATTGCTGCTCTGTTAGAGCGCTGCTGAACAGCAAAGGCTCCTCTGAGGAAGTGCTGCTGGTCATAAGCATACTTGTAACTAGCATTCAAAAATGAGCAATAACCAAAGCAAGGATGAGCGGTAACTGAAGCAATAAATACACATCCCAGTAGGAGCTGACGGGCTGTGCACGCAGGCCGAGGACCGGCAGGACCTCGCGTGCGCAGGCATGCGGGCGACAGAGGAACAACCCCCACCGGCTCTGAAGTGCGGACCACCACGGAATCCCTCCCGCGAGCCCAGCCCCTCCCGTGCGGCCGCTCACGGCCTTTCCGCCAGCCCGGTCCCTCCGCCCCCTCACGGCCGGGCCCCGCCCCCGCCCCGCCCCCGCTCTCCATTGGACGCTGCCTGCGCGAGGGGCGGGGCGTATCGCGGCTGAGCCGGCGCCTGCGCGATGCCCTCCCGCCCCCTCTGGACCGGCTTCCCGCTCGCGCGGCTGCGCTTCCGGGTCGGGGCTAGAGCTCGGCCGCGTCTGCCGGGGCCGCCTCAGCCGGGCCGGGGAGCGAGGCCGGGGCCGCCGCCGCCCGGGCGAGGGGCGGGCGGGAGCCGCGAGGGCCGCGGGGGGAGCGGCGGCATTGCGCGGCAGGGCGGCGAGCGCAGCCGCGCGAGCGGGAAGCCGGTTTTTTTTTTTTTTTTTTTTTTTTTTTTTTTTTTTTTTTTTTT